>NC_083588.1:62422820-62525320 GCF_027579695.1 Neoarius graeffei | reverse complement strand
GATACTTCAGTGAGATCAGGACAGTGATCCAGTTCTGTGAACATGAAAGACCGGTTTTATATCTCAGTAACCATAATAACCCTTTTCCCAGCATCATAAAAGTAGGAATAGGAAGTAATTTGACGAGCTGAACTAATCACATTACACCGCATGTGGATAACTTGTGCACACAAACCAACCCCAGGTCAGTGTTTCCAAAAGGACGAGGGATCAGTTCGCCTGACTGCTTCCAAACTTCATATACACACACACACACACGTGTGAAGAATAAGAAAGTCACAGGGGCAGCTTAGAGGTGCTGGGGCTTGAACTCCTAACCTTCTGATCATTAATCCAGTGCCTTAACCCCTGAGCCACCAAAACCACTTGGTGTATAAATATAAACGGTAAGAAAAATAGAAAAAATGTTTGCATTTTTAATCCAGAGATATCTACGGCATGTATAGACCCCTTTGCAGTAAACGTCATTCATACGTAAGTGGAAATTGCGCGCGCAGCCTGGACCCAAAAAAGACTCAGAAATGCCTAGTTGTTGTGTTTTCGGGTGTCAGAATCGTAGCAGTGATGGGGTTAAAATGTTCAGAATTCCAGCAGGATCTCACCCATTCCAAAAAAAAATCGCCGACGTCTATGGCTACAAGCCATCAAACGTGTAGACTGGGATGAAAGCACCATCAAAAATGCGCGGGTTTGCAGCGCCCACTTCATCACAGGTAAGATCAGGCTATTTATTAAATCTTTTTTATTCTTTCTAGTCTTCGTTTACTGATGTAGCAAAATACTTTGGTAACGTTTGTCTGATTAGCTGGGTCATAGTTACACAATGTAATGAATATTGTTAGCATGTTAACTTAGCTTTGCATGCAATTGTGTTTGTAGGAGAGGTCTCGCTTGACTCAAGCAGTCCAGATTTTGTGCCATCATTATTTGTGTATGCCGAAAATCACAATTTTAAAGCAAGGATGGAAAGGTAAAATTGTGTGCCCTCACTCTAAATGCCAACTTACGTTGACTGCTCTAACCTAGCTCCCGCCCCGTTCAGTTTCATTTCTGCTCTCTGCCTCTCGCTTTTTACGCAGCTCTGATTTCTCTTAGCTGCACTCTTTACACTATCATTCCTTTCATGCCATCACCTCCTGCAAATTGCTGTTTAGTGTTGGGATTTGCTGTTGTAGCTAAAGCCACATTGCCATCACATCACTGGCATAATTTGATTAAAACAAAATGAATATGAATGTCCTATTGTTAATCAAGTTGTACATGCCCGCACATAATCATATGCGTCTAAAGACTTGTAGGCACGAAGTTTTTCGTGGGTGTACACTGAAGTCTTGTCAGTAAGGTGCGAGTATATATCTGCCCATTGTATACCAGGGAACTTACTAACATCGTCCGTCCACTCTTTAATTAAATGCGGATCCGGTAGGCGATGTCCACTAGTTAGAGTTAACTTATTTATGTAGCGTTCTCGATCTTGTAACGACAATTGTTTGGGATAATCCGACAGCTCATACAGGGTATATACACCAATCTTTGAGTCAATTTACTACCATTTAATACCTTTTTTTACTACCTTCAGATTTTTTTTTACAACCACCACGACATCGAATTGCACCAAGTATCAATTAGAAAGATTTTGTGACATGCACATAGATTTTGTCATCCAACACTTACTTACATCATTACCATTATCCAGGAGACTCGGTCGTATATTTCGCAACAGGGCATTAGTTACAGTAACAATGTGAGGTGGGGTGGTTTGCTTCATTTAAGTGATGGAAATGGTACTGGATTTAAACTTACAACCTTCTTGAAGACTGACTTCGACGTTGGAATCATCGTCATGTTCTCGGGCGTTAGCTTCGTTGATGGCTTGCGAGTAAAATATTTCCAATTGATTCCAATGGATTTTCGTGAATGTCACGACGTTGGTATAGCACTAGCACTAGTGCTAGCTGTCGAGGTGATAGACTGTTGCTGCCCACGACCGCGCATTCCCCTGACGTGTTTCTCCGACTTCATGTGCGACCTGAGCGCATTAGCCCCCATCCAATTAATATTAATGATTTTGAGGCATACTTTACAGTATGCCTGCCTGTCGTTCCCGACGACAGGCCTTATCCAAGCTTGAAAGCTTGGATCCCGGAGCCAGGATCGGGAAAACTTACATTTCCCCATTTCTAAACTTTTTGCCACCCGCTAGAATTCGATGAAGAGATACTGGTTCACTTAGCACTGCTTTCCGTCTCCACTTGGACATAGCTATGCGCACGCAGACGATTTCAGATTTCTATCGACCAATGAATACAATGCATTGATATGACGTCAATATCAAGTTCATATCACACATTCATTTTTGAAGTAGCGGCGCAAGCAAGAAAGGATTTATTTTATTTTGCCTATTTCATCAAAATGAAACCAGTCATTGTCCAAAAGAAAAAAATAATACCTATTCTTTAAAAATAATACCTTTTGACCAAATTTATCACTTTTTAAGGCCATTAAATTTTGCGTTTTTGATTTATCACTTTTTAATACTTTTTAAAACCCCGCGGACACCCTGTCATAATGCCGGTCTATGAGCAGCGCCATTGCTTCTGAGTCCAGGCTGCGCGCGCATCCTGGCAATGGTCGGTTTGTTTACAAACATGCGAAGGGGTCTATTATCAGGGTCTTTTTAAAAAAAAAAAAAAACTCCTCAGACCTTCGCAGAAGAACATGTCCCAGACGCGGAGGACGCAGGACCATGGGAGCGTGCGGGAGAAGATGCACATGAACCACTCGGTCATGTAGAGAATGGGGTCGATCTTAAACTTCTTGAGATGGCGGTAGGCCATGGGGCATACGCGCCTCAGCAGGGAGAAGAAAATCTCTCCATCGAGTTGGATCGCTTCCTGGAAGAGAAGGAGGAACATAGTATTTTTAAAAAATAATTTAACATTCACAATACAAATACCTAAAATGTATCACATAACTGAATTTTGCCAAATCATCTCAGTGTTTGCGTGCACACCAACAAGCCCATATTAGTCTCTTAAGCCTAGGTCACAACCGGCCGTATGTGCTCCTACGGCCGGTCTACATGCAAAAAACGCACGGAGGGCGCGTGAAACGTGCTGATTTTCGAGCCGTAGACTGGCTGCAGAGGTTCTTTGTCATGTCAAACAAACTCTACAGGCACTTACGTTTTTTTCAGGTTGCAAGACAAACTTACAGCCAACGTGCGTCTTTCTCCATGAACAAAAAAAAAACAAAAACGCAGCGATTTGGGAAACGCCAAAAATGGCACGGCCAAGAAATCGTACGTCAGGTTGTGACCTAGGCTTAAAGGAGTACGCCACCCCCAGGTGAAATTGAGTCAGTCCCTAGAGTTGGATGAGTGAGCCAAAGCGTTTTGTAGCCGACCCAGCCATTGCCCTGATCTAGAAATGCCCCGGTTAGCTTTAGCTTAGCATAGTCGCTGTAATCCGGCGTGTCCAGCTAGCATGTCGTTACAAAAGTGAATCAAATAACTCAAGATTTTTTATAATTATTTCTCATGACCTGTACATTCACATCGAGTACACATATCAATGCAAATTAACACGAAGGGATTTACTAGACCAATTTATATATGGAACTATTTTCGGCCACAGCACAGGCAAAGCACCGCTGCAGGCGCAAAGACACCACGCAGCACCTGAAAACCCTCAACTTCCGTCAATACACCAGCGTGAATACTAAGTTGTGGTGCTGCATGGTGTCTTTGCGCCTGCAGCGGTGCTTTGCCTGTGCTGTGGCCGAAAATAGTTCCAGATATAAATTGGTCTAGTAAATCCCTTCGTGTTAATTTGCATTGATATGTGTACTCGATGTGAATGTACAGGTCATGAGAAATAATTATAAAAAATCTTGAGTTATTTGATTCACTTTTGCAACGACAATGCTAGCTGGACACGCTGGATTACAGCGACTACGCTAAGCTAAAGCTAACCGGGGCGTTTCTAGATCAGGACAATGGCTGGGTCGGCTACAAAACGCTTTAGCTCACTCATCCAACTCTAGGGACTGCAGGGACTGACTCAATTTCACCTGGGGGTGGCGTACTCCTTTAAGACGCCTGACTGGGTGTTTTAAACATTTCATAACATTCCCTTGTTGTAAAGTCTCCAATCCCAATCGTCTTGTTTGATGTAAACACAGGGTTCAGAAGGAAGATTATGATGTGTGGCTCAATGTCCAGACCCCTTATAGAGTAGATCAGGGGTGGGCAATTATTTTTTTCATGGGGCCACATGAGAAACAGAAAATTTTGTGGAGGGCCGGACCATAAGGCTGAACTAAATTCTGCATAATATTAATTGTATTTCTTTATATAAAGCAATAAATAACATTGTTTTTACAAGCTGCTAAGACTGGTAAGAGTATGGGGGAAAAAAACGAGGTTGCCTTACAAAAAAAAAGTCATTTATTCAATCAAATTTCCCAAAACAATGGTTAACAAAATGTGAACGTTTGTACCATTTTTTTTTCAGTCACATTCAGCCCAAAACACAATAAAGACATCACAATATTGTCTTTCTACTCCAAATATCAAGCAAGATACGTCATATAATAATGATGCCCGCATTTGTAGTTTAATCACCTCATTTGGTGTTTTTTATTTGTTCAGTGAGAGAAATCTAGTCTCTGTTGGTCTTTAACGAGTGCATCAAAGTCAGGTTGAATGTCTGAGGTGGAGATGCGAAGCACAGCTGACAGATGATCATCAGTCCATTCGGTGTAGGCGGGTGTAGGTATCAGATCTACAGATCGGCTCGGGCTCCGGCGCCTGCTGGTGACGTCACACTATGTGATTGGCTGGACCGTTTGAAGGATGATGTACAAGTTTGTGGTTGGTCTGGACAAATTCGCGGGATTAGGTTTCGTGGGATTTCATGTCATGTTCGTGTCGCGCGCATTGCGTTTTTGTTGAACACAACTTCAAAATAAAATCAATGCACATTCAGTCCATGCATGAGGTAAAATTAGAAAATACGTTTATTTTGTAATTTCTAATTAACCTTACGCGGGCCGGTCAGAATGAACCAAAGGGCCGGATGCGGCCCGCGGGCCGGAAAATGCCCAGGCCTGGAGTAGATGCTTCACACCAGCTATTTTTTTTAATCATAGATTCTTAAGTAACAAGATCAACTGTGAGCTACTGCTCACTTACGTATCCCCGTGCTCTCGCTTATATCAGAACACAACCAATTGAAGGAATAGGACACTTATTATGAATGCTAACTTCAACAAATGATGAACTCTGAAACAAGTAAGTAAAGAGCAGTGTCTCTCTCCAGAGACTTCAAACAGCATCCTGTTAACTGTCACTTTGAATCAGCATTTTGCTTCTTGAAATAGCGTCAAAATCCACCCTATATGTTTCGTAAAACACATTCATTCGGTAAACAGGAAGTTGATGTGCAACAGACCTGAAAACGGTACACATGGTATAGAACCCCAAGCTGAAGCTCGGTACCAAGCGGCTATGATTTGTGGTTGCTGAGAAAAAAGGTGTTTCTGACAGACGGAGATATGGACGGACCAACAGAGGTAAACCAGTATCCACCCCCCCACCCCCCCGGAGCAGGGGTATAATAATAAAAATTAAACTGAATATAAACAAGGATTTCACCAAGATGATTTATTATTGCTGAAGAATCCTCACCAGTCCAGCGCTGTAGTAACCAGGCAGGTACTTCTCACAAATCTGCACCAGACACCAAAACGCTTGCTGAGGGGGGAAGAAGGGAGGAGAAAAAAAAAAAGTCTGTTAAAACACACACTGAACACTTCGGTCAAGCATACCGCCATCAGATCAGATCATCTTCATCAGTGTGAAAACTATCTACACCAACTGTCTTCCTGTCTTCCATACAGAGCAGAAGTGATACTTGTGAGCCACATCTGCACTGGCTGTAGTAAACCACTGAGATCACTCAGAAAGTACGCAGTGCTCAAGGACACTTAAAGCAAGGATCAATACCAAACTATGGGAACACGGACAGGACAAAAACGAGGCAGGGATCATGCTGATCAGCTGGAGTATCGACAGAAGAAATGGAATGGTTGACACCGCCAGTGTTACGCTCACAAAATAAAAATAATGGACAAAGCTTCTGTGATGCCATTCATCTCATAGGATTTCTGAAGAGCAGCTTTGAAGCTCAAATAAGGAGGCTATGGGCGTCGCCATCTTGGCAGCACCTGACTCCGCCTAACTCCTGACTAACCCACAAATGGAAAAAGTATGGCTGGAACACGCCTACTAATCTCAAAGCTAACAAGCTACTGACTAAACTAAAAGAAGCTGCTCCATAAAATACAGACCAGAACCTCAACGGCCGGTTTACATATTTAAAAAAAAAAGTGCATACATTATTTACACACACACACACACACACACACACACACACACACACACACACACACACCAAATAACCATCCAATAAACATATTTGATCAAGGAGTGTCATCTTTTCAATCTTAATAATTGTTAATATAAGCAACATTAGCAATGATACTTTCCCCTGATCTCATTATCTCTAGCCGCTTTATCCTGTTCTACAGGGTCGCAGGCGAGCTGGAGCCTATCACAGCTGACTACGGGCGAAAGGCGGGGTACACCCTGGACAAGTCGCCAGGTCATCACAGGGCTGACCCATAGACACAGACAACCATTCACACTCACATTCACACCTACGCTCAATTTAGAGTCACCAATTAACCTAACCTGCATGTCTTTAGACTGTGGGGGAAACCGGAGCACCCGGAGGAAACCCACACGGACACGGGGAGAACATGCAAACTCCGCACAGAAAGGCCCTCGTCGGCCACGGGGCTCGAACCCGGACCTTCTTGCTGTGAGGCGACAGTGCTAACCACTACACCACCGTGCCGCCTACTTTCCCTTGATACCTTAGATAATTAGTGTTAGCTTGGTTAATAGCTAGCTTGCTAGCAATATATCTAGCTAGGACTGGCTGAGGTCGATAGCAGCTCCTGTTAGCTGGTCAGTCTATGATAGTCACATAGCACAGTGTATTTGATATGAAACAATTGACCAAACCCACGATTTAGTTCAGAGATGTGTCTCTTGGTGAACGATTGACTGTTGCTATGCGAGTCTTTGTGCTGAATGGATATTATTTCTATGGCAAACTCCAGAATGTAATTTTTTTTTTTAGTCACTCAAGCTGTTAAATTGTCAGTCTGAGCCTAATTTACTGAAGCAGAGACCTCAGTAAACTTCATCGGCAGCGAAGACATCAAAAATACTTAAAGGTAAGTCCAATCTAATAAAGCGAATTAAAATCACTTACAGGTGTCGTAGTGTGCAAAAGTTGTGTTTGCAAGGAAAAGCTCTTCGATGAAAATAAGCAAGGCTGCATAAATTATTTTCTGAGGCAAGTTCTGAGGTCATGCCAGCTAGCAGCTAACAAGATGACAAATCCGGCTGCCACTCAAATCGGCCCTGCCCCAATTATACATAACTGTATGGATCAATACACTTTAAACTGTTGAATTATATATAAAGTTCACCCCCCGTACCGTACAGTTGTCACAGACTGAAACTGTTTTTTGTACCAGGCTGTAAACATGTCTGTTGGACATTTTAACATGGGGGTCTATGGGAATTGACTCGCTTTTGGAGCCTGCCTCAAGTGGCCATTCGAGGAACTGCAGATTTTAGCACTTCTACACTGGCTTCGCTTTTCAGGAGGAGAAGTTGCCGCTTGGTTATGCTAGTGACATACGAGCAGAGTGTTGGTTCCTGTAAAACCTGATTCAACTTTCGGGGCGCAACGCAATGCTCATCACGGTCAGTTCAGTGCATCCTAGGAACACTTCAGGCATTCTGACCAATCAAAGCAGTAAGATTCTTCTAGGGGTGGAACATCTGAGTAAATGAGAAGACCAACAGTTACAACAATGGAGAGACTGATTATCATCGTCTCAAATCATGAGACAGAACTCTGAGTCAGAGTATTATGGTCTGAGCGTTAAGTTGCGTTGCGCTCAGCTGCTTTGTTTGGTCAACGTGATCCGTGTCTAAGCACAGAATAGAAATAAAATTAGTTACAACCCAGATTCCAAAAAAGTTGGGAGAAAGTACAAATTGTAAATAAAAACGGAATGCAATGATGTGGAAGTTTCAAAATTCCATATTTTATTCAGAATAGAACATAGATGACATATCAAATGTTTAAACTGAGAAAATGCATCATTTAAAGAGAAAAATTAGGTGATTTTAAATTTCATGACAACAACATCTCAAAAAAAGTTGGGACAAGGCCATGTTTACCACTGTGAGACATCCCCTTTTCTCTTTACAACAGTCTGTAAACGTCTGGGGACTGAGGAGACAAGTTGCTCAAGTTTAGGGATAGGAATGTTAACCCGTTCTTGTCTAATGTAGGATTCTAGTTGCTCAACTGTCTTAGGTCTTTTTTGTCGTATCTTCCGTTTTATGATGCGCCAAATGTTTTCTATGGGTGAAAGATCTGGACTGCAGGCTGGCCAGTTCAGTACCTGGACCCTTCTTCTACGCAGCCATGATGCTGTAATTGATGCAGTATGTGGTTTGGCATTGTCATGTTGGAAAATGCAAGGTCTTCCCTGAAAGAGACGTCGTCTGGATGGGAGCATATATTGCTCTAGAACCTGGATATACCTTTCAGCATTGATGGTGTCTTTCCAGATGTGTAAGCTGCCCATGCCGCACGCACTAATGCAACCCCATACCATCAGAGATGCAGGCTTCTGAACTGAGCGCTGATAACAACTCGGGTCGTCCTTCTCCTCTTTAGTCCGAATGACACGGCATCCCTGATTTCCATAAAGAACTTCAAATTTTGATTCGTCTGACCACAGAACAGTTTTCCACTTTGCCACAGTCCATTTTAAATGAGCCTTGGCCCAGAGAAGACGTCTGCGCTTCTGGATCATGTTTAGATACGGCTTCTTCTTTGAACTATAGAGTTTTAGCTGGCAACGGCGGATGGCACGGTGAATTGTGTTCACAGATAATGTTCTCTGGAAATATTCCTGAGCCCATTTTGTGATTTCCAATACAGAAGCATGCCTGTATGTGATGCAGTGCCGTCTAAGGGCCCGAAGATCACGGGCACCCAGTATGGTTTTCCGGCCTTGACCCTTACGCACAGAGATTCTTCCAGATTCTCTGAATCTTTTGATGATATTATGCACTGTAGATGATGATATGTTCAAACTCTTTGCAATTTTACACTGTCGAACTCCTTTCTGATATTGCTCCACTATTTGTCGGCGCAGAATTAGGGGGATTGGTGATCCTCTTCCCATCTTTACTTCTGAGGCCCTGTCCACACGGCAACGGATTCAGGTGACTCCGATACAATTGCTTATCGTTTAGGCCTGGCGTCCACACAACACCGGCGTTTTGGGTGCCCAAAACGCAATCTTTTTGAGAATGGGTTCCAGAGTGGAAAGATCTGGCAATGTTGCCGTTGTGAAGTCGTCTGGATGAGTAGAACGGATTTGTTTACGATGACGTCACAACCACATGACTGTCAGTGCTTCACGCCGGGTAGAAGTGTAATGAACTCGATGCGAGTTGTCAACAAATCCTATAACTTGGTTCATGAAACGCGCTTACAAAATATTTTCACTGTGAATATTTATTGTGTAATGGTGCAAAGTGAGAGAGAGAGAGAGAGAGAGAGAGAGAGAGAGAGAGAGAGAGAGAGAGAGAGAGACTCTGCCCTTAGGGCAGAGTCAATCCCGCCAGCAAAAATAGGGAAAAAAAAAAAGGAGCGATCTCACCTCTTCAGATGTGGGTTTAAGTCCTACAATACATTCCTCAAAAAGGGCGTAGAAGAAATTAATCCATCAACGTGTATCATTCAATTTATTCCGGACCATTAAAGACGCCGCCTTCCGCGTAGAATCATACGTCATCCTCGTCACCATATTGGATAGGTCAAAGCGGAGAATAAAGATTCATGTGCTGCGTTTAACTGTACCAACAGGTTTACCGTCCAAACGAGATCATATGGGATTACCTTTCACAGGTGAGAAACAACAAATTAATCCATCAACGTGTATCATTCAATTTATTCCGGACCATTAAAGACGCCGCCTTCCGCGTAGAATCATACGTCATCCTCGCCGCCATTTTGGAGAGGTCAAAGCGGAGAATAAAGATGCCTCATTCATGTGCTGCGTTTAACTGTACCAACAGGTTTGCCGTCCAAACGAGATCACATGGGATTACCTTTCACAGGTGAGACTGGAAAAATACTTTTCATTGTATTTGGTCATTATAACGTAATTTTACGAACAGATTTTCCTGACTTTGTGGCTAATATGAAGTCTCGCGCATAATAGTTTATGTGCATGCGTCCTTACTTCTTCTATTGTTCTGGTGTCTCCGAAGGGACCGTCTTACAGCGCCCCTAGAGGTGTGGCATGTGTATTGCATCGTTTTCAGCAAGCGTTGCGTTGCCATATGGACCTGATATTTTACTGATTGTTGCCCATTTGGACGCGATACATTTTTAAATAACATCTCGTTGCCGTTGTCATGTGGATGTAGCCCGAGAGCCGCTGCCACTCCAAGATGCTCTTTTTATACCCAGTCATGTTAATGACCTATTGCCAATTGACCTAATGAGTTGCAATTTGGTCCTCCAGCTGTTCCTTTTTTGTACCTTTAACTTTTCCAGCCTCTTATTGCCCCTGTCCCAACTTTTTTGAGATGTGTTGCTGTCATGAAATTTCAAATGAGCCAATATTTGGCATGAAATTTCAAAATGTCTCACTTTCGACATTTGATATGTTGTCTATGTTCTATTGTTAATACAATATCAGTTTTTGAGATTTGGAAATTATTGCATTCCGTTTTTATTTACAATTTGTACTTTGTCCCAACTTTTTTGGAATCGGGGTTGTAAAAGGATCTTAGACAAAGGTCTTTTTTTCCTGTGAGCAGAGAGAATCTATGGAATGCAACATTTGATCCAGGAAAGAAAGGTCTGAAGAAAGAGTAACACACACACCTCTGCAGGCATGTGCATCAGCAGGACCGCAGCCACAGGAGCCTGAGCTTGACAGTAGCCTTCATCCGGTCGATAGACGGTATAAGCCTTCAGTATACGGTACAGATCCTGCTGACTGAACACACACAAAGAGGAGAGTTTGCACAATGTTAAAAACTTTAATATCGAGTTTAAACACAATGTTTAAACTTTAACAACTTCAGTATCGAGAACATTTATGCTAAGAGGGAACCCTGCATACTTCTAATATTTACTTTATCCAAACTGCAAGAGATGGAATACAAAAAAAAAAAATTCAGAATGATCAGAGAACAACTGTCTATATATAAATAAAAAATAAAACCAGTAATTTTTGTTGCTTTTGAGGAAACTTATTTTGTCTGTGCCCATCTATCTATGTATCTGTCTGTGTCTGTCTCTCATTGTTTCTGTATGTCTGTATCTCCATCTGTATCCACCTGTCTGTCTCTCTCCCCATTTGTCCATTTCTCTCTTTTTATGTCTTTCTCTCTCTCCCCATTTGTATGTTTCTCTGTATCTTTATATATCTGTCTCTCTCTCTCTCCCCCTCTGTCTCTCTCTGTATGTCTGTCTCTCTCTCCCCATTTGTCTGTTTCTCTGTATCTCTGTCTCTCTCCCCATTTGTTCATTTCTCTCTTTGTACCTGTCTCTCTCCCCATTTGTCTGTTTCTCTATCTTTATATATCTGTCTCTCTCTCCCCCTCTGTCTCTCTCTGTATGTCTGTCACCCTCTCCCCATTTGTCTGTTTCTCTGCATCTTTGTATCTGTCTCTCTCTCCCCCATTTGTCTGTTTCTCTGTATCTGTCTGTCTCTCTCCCCATTTGTCCATTTCTCTCTTTGTATCTGTCTCTCCCCCATGTCTGTTTCTCTGTATCTGTCGGTCTCTTTCCATTTGTCCATTTCTCTGTATCTTTGTATGTCTGTCTCTCTCTCTCCCCTTTGTCTTTCTCTGTATGTCTGTCACTCTCTCCCCATTTGTCTGTTTCTCTGCATCTTTGTATCTGTCTCTCTCTCTCTCCCCCATTTGTCTGTTTCTCTGTATCTCTCTCTCTCCATTTGTCCATTTCTCTCTTTGTATCTGTCGCTCTCCCCATTTGTCTGTTTCTCTGTATCTGTCTCTCTTTCCATTTGTCCATTTCTCTGTATCTTTGTATGTCTCTCTCTCTCTCTCTCCCATTTGTCTGTTTCTCTGCATCTCTGTAGGTCTGTCTCCCCCCATTTGTCTGTTTCTCTGCATCTTCGTATCTGTCTCTCTCCCCATTTATGTCTCTCTTTATCTTTGTATCTCTCTCGCTCTCAGAATAATCTTTATTTCAAGTGAATAGTTTCATTTGTTTATCAAAACACAGCATATTTCCAGCTACAGTGATTTAAATGTGTGTTAGGTTTTGAACTGAGAATCTAATGCCGCTTTTCCACTACCAACGCGGCTGAGTTGGGCTGAGCCGTGCCGTGCTGAGTCGAGCTGAGTGGGGCTGTTGGAGTTGCATTTCGACTACAACCGCGCTGAACCGTGCTGGCTGGAAGTGGGTGGACACATTGGGTGGAGTTAGCGAAAGTGGGTGGACGTCACGTGATGTCGTTAGGCGGCGCAAACAGTGACATCAGTGACCTTTTAAGCGGTAGTCTCACGACCCAGATAATAAACAATAAACATGGAGTCGTTAGTGTTGCTGGTCTTGGTGCTGTGGCTTGTTGTCACCGACAACGCCAACAGATACTGGCAAGAGCGTATAGATGAGGCGAGGCGCATAAGGCTTCAGAAATTCTCATAATTCTTAATTCTTCGTCTTCCGGGTTTACGGTGTTTACAGATCCCAGTGTGCTCGCGGGGCGTGTGTGGACACTCCTCCTCACCAATCAGTGCACAGGGGAGTGTCTCCTCACACCCCCAGCCTCACTCGGCTCGGTTTGGCTCGCTTCAGCCCCACTCCAAAACCGTGTGAGTTTTGGGTGCTGAGCAGGGCTGAAGCGAGCTGAGTCGTGCTGCTCTAAGGTAGTCGAAACGTGAGCCGTGTCGGGCTGAAGTGAGCTGAAAAAGGGTAGTGGAAAAGGGCCATAAATGTCTGTAAAATCTGCTGTAGTTGTCCACAGAATCTTGCTGGTGATGAACACTGACTGAGGGAGGAAGGTGTTCATGAAATGTGAAGTGGTGATTGAGTACACAGTTTACTTCACAGTCTCCGGATACGGTTTAAAAAAAAAAAAAGAAAAAAACGGACAGGTACAGGTTGTATTCAGATAAGTAGATACCACAAACCATGAAAAACCATTGATCAAACATTGCACAAGCCAGGTATTAAAATGCTGAACTAAAAATTTTCTACTGAACTGCACACTTTTATGAGCACACACACAGTACCTCTGATCATTAGGTGCAGATGATTACTTACCCATGGCCTCCTCGAGCAGCAAACATCTCATGGAAGGGGAACTGCCTGTGTAAGTCCTTTTCAATGATATCCAGCCACTTCGGATCTCCTGGCTCTCTCTCCAGTTCCTACAAAGAGGGGAAATGAAAAAGGCGAAAATGTCAGAGCCAGATTTAACACAAGTTCCTCCAGAGTTCGTTCCTTTGCAGCATTCGTCTTGGAGGAAATGGCATCACCATATTGAAATAAACCAAAACCGTAGTGGTGACATCATTATCAAGAAGTTTGAGGTGAGCTGATAGGTCGCTTTGCAAAATCAGGATGATCTGCAAGATGCTAGAGTAGCATGTTTAACAGACTGCTGTATATTTGATGAGGTTCTTTTTTTTTCCCAATGAGACTTGGTACACTTGAAGGCCCTGAACATTTTCAGAAATAGAGTCATCTTAAAAACACTTTGTGATGGCCATTTTACTTTCCATATATACAACCCCGATTCCAAAAAAGTTGGGACAAAGTACAAATTGTAAATAAAAATGGAATGCAATAATTTACAAATCTCAAAAACTGATATTGTATTCACAATAGAACATAGACATATCAAATGTCGAAAGTGAGACATTTTGAAATTTCGCCCCCCTCCGCCGTGCAAAGCCTTTGAAAAATTGAGGCTACAATGGGACATTCTGAGGCTGTCTGACAGGGAAATTGTAACAAATTGTTTGTCAACATTGAAAAAGAAAAGTAATCTTCTTCTGTCCCGGACAGTCTTTGGCTTTCTTCTGCTTCGTGCCGTGGGATGACATCTTTAAATGCCCAAGTGTCAACAAAAACAACTTGCGAACTACTTCTGTCAAAAACTCCCGCGCCAGTGGGTGAAAGGTCATTCAGTCTTGAGAACTCTCGCTCTACAAGTCAGCTGACCTTGTATGTAACCCATGTCAAATCTCGCGAGAGCAGCTGCGACAAGTAAACATGGAGCCTCAGTCTGGAAAACGCCAATTCAGATTGTTTTTGCACCGTCTGGTGGTGTAACTACTATGATTGGAATATTTTTGGAGTAATTATAACGTATTTGATGATCAGACACATTGTCACGTGGTGTTGCTGGGATGTTTTCACGGAGAAAAGATCGTTTTGAGAAAGATTGCATGTTGTGCAGTAGCATATAAGTGCATGGCCTAAGTGTGACTTGGGGTTCAATCGGCATTTCGGTAAGAGGGCGCACGCCGAGAGTAAGAGGGCGCAGCGCCCCTGTTCCCCGGTTTAGACGAAAGCCTGCCCGTGACCTTCGGGCCCTTAGACGGCACTGCATCACATACAGGCATGCTTCTGTATTGGAAATCACAAAATGGGCTCAGGAATATTTCCAGAGAACATTATCTGTGAACACAATTCACCGTGCCATCCGCCGTTGCCAGCTAAAACTCTATAGTTCAAAGAAGAAGCCGTATCTAAACACGATCCAGAAGCGCATACGTCTTCTCTGGGCCAAGGCTCATTTAAAATGGACTGTGGCAAAGTGGAAAACTGTTCTGTGGTCAGACGAATCAAAATTTGAAGTTCTTTATGGAAATCAGGGACGCCGTGTCATTCGAACTAAAGAGGGGAAGGACGACCCGAGTTGTTATCAGCGCTCAGTTCAGAAGCCTGCATCTCTGATGGTATGGGGTTGCATTAGTGCGTGTGTCATGGGCAGCTTACACATCTGGAAAGACACCATCAATGCTGAAAGGTATATCCAGGTTCTAGAGCAACATATGCTCCCATCCAGACGACGTCTCTTTCAGGGAAGACCTTGCATTTTCCAACATGACAATGCCAAACCACATACTGCATCAATTACAGCATCATGGCTGCGTAGAAGAAGGGTCCGGGTACTGAACTGGCCAGCCTGCAGTCCAGATCTTTCACACATAGAAAACATTTGGCGCATCATAAAACGGAAGATACGACAAAAAAAGACCCAAGACAGTTGAGCAACTAGAATCCTACATTAGACAAGAATGGGTTAACATTCCTATCCCTAAACTTGAGCAACTTGTCTCCTCAGTCCCCAGACGTTTACAGACTGTTGTAAAGAGAAAAGGGGATGTCTCACAGTGGTAAACATGGCCTTGTCCCAACTTTGAGATGTGTTGTTGTCATGAAACTTAAAAAACACCTAATTTTTCTCTTTAAATGATACATTTTCTCAGTTTAAACATTTGATATGTCATCTATGTTCTACTCTGAATAAAATATGGAATTTTGAAACTTCCACATCATTGCATTCCGTTTTTATTGACAATTTGTACTTTGTCCCAACTTTTTTGGAATCGGGGTTGTAACTGAATTATGTATTTTGCTTCATATCTCCTGAACCAAAACATAATACCTAGATTGGTTTTCAAAAGACCTGCCATGTCTTTAAGATGGGACAAGCATCATCATGCTATCCACATACAGACTGAAGTTAGCCTCAGGCAGAGATCTTACAAATCACAAGACGAGGAGCTCCATTTTCAGGGCAGCGTCCCAAAACAGAAACTGAAGACGTTCTTGCCGTCTCATGGTACACCAGTTATCAATGGTGACAAGCAGATCAGCAGATAGTCAGGATTCAGTGTCCTGGCTCATTCTTCATCTTCTCAGTTAATGCGATTTCGTTGTAACTTCTCACGTCGTCATTGAATCTACCATTAGTGGTTAGCACTGTCGCCTCACAGTAAGACGATTCCGGGGTTGAACCTCACACCCAGCGGGGGCCTTTCTGTGTGGAGTGTCTGCGTCGGTTTCCTTTCACTTCAAAAGACATGCAAATTTGGTAAAAATTGTTGAACTTCCTGTATATTGCTCTGGGTAAGAACATCTGCTAAATACCTGTAATGTAATCTAATTAAAACATAGGCGTAGACACATCACCTTTTCTGTGTTAATGTATTTGCATCAGGACATATGATGAAAAATATATAATTCAGTTATGGTGGAAAGTAAAATGGCTGGCATGGTCTCCACGAGATGTTTTAGCAAAGGATCTTTTTCTGAAAATGTTCAGAGCCCCAAACTGTTCCAGTCTACCAATGTTTATGCTTTTATGAAAAACTGATCACCTCGAATGTGGTATATCTCCCCGAGACTATCAATACTGATAGAATATTACACGGTGGTGCGAAGATATGAAGTTTATCTTCGAGTGGTGAATGTATACATCATGAGTAAGCAAAGTGAATGAGTGAAAGATAAACTGCATATCTTCACGCCATCGTGTAATGTTCTTTATATCATATGGACACATCCACCAAAAAAAAAGGCAAGTTAATCAAAAGAATTTTAATTTTGAACTGGTTCGCCATTTTCACAAAGCGTGTCTAGTCAGCAGGAAAACACTGGGCGTGACGACATCGCCGTGAAATATTATACATACAGGACAGTTTTTTGATGGAATAAAAACATGTGTTCTATTCCCTTCTATAGGTTGCCAGGTTTGCTTTGTTAAATATGGAAGATTTTGAGAGAATTTTGAAAGAGAAAGACGCGTCGAACACCCAAAAGGAATGTGCATGTATAATAATAATAATAATAATAATAATAATAACAACAACAACAACAACAACAACAACAATAATGGCTGTTTTTCATGGTCTATCAGATATATTCCATTCAGCTACTTGTCTTCGACTCGTTCAGTATCATGCTAGCTGAATATCTGATATACCACTCAATGCCAGGCAATATTATTTAAAATATGTCACTCAGATCCGCAATGTATTTCAAATAAAAAAATGTGAGTTTTAACATGAGAAGGTAAACTCCACATCTTCAAGCCAATGTGTGATTTTCTATTTTTTTTTTTAAATAAATAGACACATTCACAAACAAAAAGTCCCCGAATTTATCAAAACAATTCATTGATTTCCTCATGAGTGACGCGTGTGTGTGTGTAAAATTATATATATATATATATATATATATATATATATATATATATATATATATATATATACACACACACACACACATTATAGATTAGATAAAATTTTATTGATCCCTTTGGGAGGGTTCCCAAGATTCCAGCAGCATCATTACAGATAAGCAGAGAAAAGAAATAGAGAAAAACTTCTAGATAAATTAAAATAAATTAAGTATTTACATACACAAATATAAAAGAACAAGATATGGGGAAGAGAGGAAGGGGGGAGAAGTGGGGTTAGGGTAAGAGTGTGTGTGTGTGTGTGTGTGTGTGTGTGGGGGGGGGGGGGGGGGGGGGGGGGGGGGCAGGAAAGATATTGCACATTGTCCGGTATTGCTTATTGTTAGGCTAGGCTACTGCTCCTTCCCGTCCTCTGTCCTCCTGTTACCCCTCCTCCCCCCCCAGAGAGGAGTTGTACAGTCTGATGGCGTGAGGGACAAAGGAGTTTTTGAGTCTGTTCGTCCTGCACTTGGGAAGGAGCATTCTGTCACTGAACAGGCTCCTCTGGTTGCTGATGACGGTGTGCAGAGGGTGACTGGCATCATCCATGATGTTCAATAGTTTGTCCATAGTCCTCTTCTCTGCCACCGTCACCAGAGAGTCCAGCTTCATGCCGACCACAGAGTCGGCCCGCCTGATCAGTTTGTCCAGCCTGGATGCGTCCTTCTTGGATGTGCTGCCCCCCCAGCACACCACAGTGTAAAACAGGACACTGGCGACCACAGACTGATAGAACATCCACAGGAGTTTCCTGCAGATGTTAAAGGACCGCAGCCTCCTAAGGAAGTACAGCCTGCTCTGTCCCTTTCTGTATAAGTGATTGGTGTTGCAAGTTCAGTCCAGCTTGCTGTCCAGCCACAGCCCGAGGTACTTGTAGGAATCCACAGCCTCCACCTCGACTCCCTCGATCAGAACTGGTCGTGACCTTGGTCTGGACCTCTCAAAGTCAATGACCAGCTCCTTGGTCTTCGAGGTGTTGAGCTGCAGATGGTTCCTGTTGCACCACACAGCAAAGTCCCTCACCAGGCTCCTACACTCCTCCTCTCTGTCGTCACTGATACACCCAATGATGGCTGTGTCATCGGCAAGCTTCTGAATGTGACACAGCTCCGAGTTGTAGCAGAAGTCCGCAGTGTACAGGGTGAAAAGAGGGGCCAGTACCGTGCCCTGGGGTGCTTCGGTGCTGCTAATTACAGCGTCAGACGTGATGTCCTTCAGCCTGACGTACTGCGGCCTGTAAGTGAGGTAGGTGAAGATCCAGGTGACCAGGCAGGAGTCCACTCGCATCCTGTTCAGTCTGTCCTGAAGCAGTAGGGGCTGGATGGTGTTGAAGGCACTCGAGAAGTCCAAGAAGAGGATCCTCACTGTGCCATTTCCCTTATCCAGATGCAAGTGGGCTCGGTGTAGCAGGTAGAGGATGGCGTCTTCCACACAAACACCTGCCCGGTACGCAAACTGCATACAGTCCTGGGCATGTTGTACCTGGGGTCTGAGGAGGCTGAGGAAGAGCCGCTCCAACGTCTTCATCAGATGTGAAGTGAGCGCCACCGGTCGGAAGTCGTTCAGCTCGCTGGGCCGATTCTTTTTGGGAACTCGAACGATACATGATGTCTTCCAGAGGATGGGCACTCTCCCCAGCTGCAGGCTGAGGTTGAAGATGCGTTGGAGTGGTTCACCCAGTTCAGCAGCGCAGGTCTTCAGTAGTCGTGGACACACCTTGTCAGGGCCTGCTGCTTTCCTGGGGTGAAGCTTCCTCAGTTGACCTCTGACCTGGTCTGCAGTAATGCATGGAGGAGTCTGTGTTGAGGTGGGGGAGGAGGGGGCTGCTGTGATGACTGGAGGGGAGGTGTGTTGAGGGAAGAAGGAGAAATGGCTGCAGTGAGGGAGAGGGTGGGGGGGACGTGGGCTGGTTGAACCGATTGAAGAAGTCATTCAACTCGTTTGCCCTCTCCACTGTCCCCTCAACGACTCTGGTCTTTGTATTGTGGCCTGTGATGGTTTTCACACCTTCCCAGACCTCCCTCATGCTGTTCTCCTTCAGCTTCTGCTCCACCTTTCTCCTGTAGCTGTCCTTAGCTTCCCTCATGCAGCATTTCAGCTCCTGCTGTGCTGCTTTCATCACCTCCCTATCCCTGCTCCTGAAGACGGCCTTCTTCCTGTTGAGGACAGCTTTGACTTCCTGCGTTACCCATGGCTTGTTATTAGGGTAACACCATACAGTCTTAGCGGGGGAGACCATGTCTGCACAGAAGTTGAGGTAATATGTCAGACAGTGTGTCAGCCCCTCTATGTCCTCACAGTATGGGCTAAGCAGCACATCCCAGTCCGTGATGTCATAGCAGTCTCTGAGGGCATCTTCCATTTCAGGGGACCACCTCCTGATGGAGCTAGTTGTTGCAGGCTGCCTTTGAACCAGGGGGGTGCACTTCAGCTGTAGAAGAACCAGGTTGTGGTCAGACTTCCCTAGTGGGGGGAGGGGTGTGACTCTGTATGCATCCCTCACATTAGCATACAGCAAGTCAATTGACCTGTTGTTCCTTGTTGGACAATCCACAGCCTGGTAAAAAGCAGCCAAAGTGGAGTCCAAAGTAGCGCGATTAAAGTCCCCAGAAATGATGATAAATGCCTCAGGGTGCTGTGTCTGCAGCCTTGCTGTGACAGAGTGAATCCTCTCACATGCAGCGGCTGCGTCTGCCTTCGGAGGGATGTAAACACAGATGATCATGTGACTGAACTCCCTCAGCAGATAATATGGCCGCAGGCTAACGGCTAGCAGCTCCAAGTCCGGGCAACATAAAATTGTCTTTACGGAGATATGTCCCGGGTTACACCAGCTGTTGTTAACATAAATGATGAGTCCCCCACCTTTGCTTTTCCCGCATGAGTTAGTGTCTCTGTCGGATCTCACAGCAGTGAATCCCCGCAGGTCCATGTTAGCATCAGGTACAAGGTGTGTTAGCCATGTCTCTGTAAAGATAAACAAGCTGCTCTCCCGGTAAATCCGCTGGTTGTTTTATTCGGCAGCGAGTTCACATTCCCCATGATAACGGAGGGAATGGATGGTTTGTAGCGCCGCCAGTTGTCCACTAGCCTAGCCTTTAGCTTAGCTCCAGCTTTGCAGCCCCTGGGTTTCCTCCTCAGCTAGGCCGGGATGGGGTGTCGTATCCCAGCTTGTCCCATTGTTTTCAGGGCCAGCAGCTCCTCTCTCGAATAAGTGAGAAAACTGGCTCCTGGTTGCGTGTTAAAGTTAAAAATATCCATGTTATATAGTTAAACACACTGTCTTCGTAAGAAGAGCAAAAAAGTAAAAAATGGTGGAAAAAAAAAAAAAAAAAGAGGTTTAAAGAGGTAAAAACTACAGAGCTACTGGAGAGGCAGCCGTCTCACACAGCACCCATACACACACGTATGTGTGTGTGTGTATATATATATATATATATATATACACATACATACATACATACATACATACACACACACACACACACACACACACAGTGAGAGTAAAAAGTATTTGATCCCTTGCTGATTTTGTTGGTTTGCCCACTAATAAAGACATGATCATTCTATACTTTTAATGGTAGATGTATTCTAACATGGAGAGACAGAATATCAAAACGAAAATCCAGAAAATAACTTGAAAGAATATATTTTAATTGATTTGTATTTCATTGAGGGAAATAAGTATTTGATCCCTCTAGCCAAAAGCACTTAATACTTGGTGGCAAAGCCTTTGCTTGCAAGCACAGCGGACAGACGTTTGTTGTAGTTAACCACAAGGTTAGCACACATATCAGGGGGAATTTTGGCCCACTCTTCTTTGCAGATCCTCTCTAAATCATTAAGGTTGGTGGGCTGTCGCTTGGCAACTCGGACCTTCAGCTCCCTCCATAGATTTTCGATTGGATTGAGGTCCGGAGACTGGCTGGGCCACTCCATGACCTTAATGTGGTTCTTCTTGAGCCACTCCTTTGTTGCCTTTGCTGTATGCTTCGGGTCATTGTCATGTTGGAAGACCCAACCACGGCCCATTTTGAACTTCCTGGCAGAGGGCAGGAGGTTGTCCCTCAGGACTGCACGGTACATGGCTCCATCCATCTTCCCACTGATGCGGTGAAGTAGCCCTGTGCCCTTGGCAGAGAAACACCCCCAAAACATAATGCTTCCACCTCCATGCTTGACGGTGGGCACAGTGTTCCTGGGGTCATAGGCAGCATTTTTCTTCCTCCACACATGACGAGTAGAGTTTAGGCCAAATAGTTCAATTTTGGTCTCGTCTGACCACAGAACCTTCTCCCAATCACTTTGTACATCTTTGAGGTGATCATTGGCATACTTTAGGCGGGCCTCCACATGTGCCTTCTTAAGCAGGAGTACCTTTCGGGCACTGCAGGATTTTAATCCATTGCGGCGCAAAGTGTTGCCAATTGTTTTCCTGGTGACTGTGGTCCCAGCTGCCTTGAGGTCATTCACTAACTCCCGCTGTGTGGTTGCAAGCCGATTTCTCACAGTTCTCATGATCATTGCCACCCCACGAGGTGAAATCTTCTGTGGAGCACCAGACCGAGGTCTATTGATGGTCATGTTATACTTCTTAAATTTTCTCACAATTGCACCAATGGTTGTTACTTTAATACCCAGCATCTTGCTAATGTTTTTGTAGCCCATTCCAGATTTGTGCAGGTCAACAATCCTGTCTCTGAGGTCCTGAGAGAGTTCTTTGGTCTTACCCATGTTAGAGAGTTTGGAATCTGTCTGATTGTCTGATTCTGTGAACAGGTGCCTTTCATACAGGTGATTAGTTAGAACAGGTGTCTTCAATTCAGGTAACAAGTTGATTGGGAGTGTCTAACTGGTCTGTGAAAGCCAGAACTCCTAATGCATACTAGGGGATCAAATACTTATTTCCCTCAATGAAATACAAATCAATTAATATATATTCTTTAAAGTTATTTTCTGGATTTTCGTTTTGATATTCTGTCTCTCCATGTTAGAATACATTTACCATTAAAAGTATAGAATGATCATGTCTTTATTAGTGGGCAAACCAACAAAATTAGCAAGGGATCAAATACTTTTTATTCTCACTGTGTGTGTGTGTGTGTGTGTGTGTGTGTGTGTATATATATATATATATAAATAAAAAAGGGCTGGGAATTGATTCAGATTTCCTGGATCAATTCGATTCTGATCCATAAGGTCACGATCCAATTCGATCCGCGATTCAATCCGATATCGATCTACTTAGATATTGCTGGATTGTCACTTTAAAGTAAAAACTGTCCCTATAGACAGGAACAGCCCCATATGTGTTTGTGCATGTATCTGTGTATGTGTAAGAGGGACACACAGAGAGAGAAGAGTCAAGGATTTACAGGATTTATTTTGGAATGAAAAAAATCCAGGTTTTATTTGAATTCTAAATCAAAACCATGACATTCGGTGGCCCTCTTTTGGGTGAATAACATACCCATGGCAGGGTTTCTGACCACAAAGAAAAAAAAAAAAAAGCACCTCAGCAACCACAGCAATTGTGTAAGAAATGATGCTTATTTGCCACTATATTTTACCTCTATGTGGCACAGTTTGCACACTGCTTTTGTTCTGTCGACTTCATCTCTGTCCTCGTAATGTTTGAATCCAAAGTAATGCCATACATCAGCTTTCAGGCCAGGTGGTGATTTTAGCTGTGCAGCTTCAGTCACCTCGCGTTCTTAAGTTTCGGTTTCGTTTGCCGGCACCCACTTTTTATAGCGGTCCTTGCGCGG
Source organism: Neoarius graeffei (assembly GCF_027579695.1). Lineage (NCBI taxonomy): Eukaryota > Metazoa > Chordata > Actinopteri > Siluriformes > Ariidae > Neoarius > Neoarius graeffei. The sequence goes on along the minus strand of NC_083588.1, from coordinate 62,502,146 downwards.
TCGAGAAAATAGTGCCTATAGCCACCTGGAAGAGATCGATCCACACATTTTTGAATCGATCTCGTATTTTTTGAACGTGAATCGATATCGGATCGTGGATTGATCTTTTGAACCCAGCCCTAATATATATATATATATGAATGACACCTCACCGAATCCAGGGATGCATGTCGGCCGAAACGAATCCAAGATAATTGCAAAAGAAGCATTTTTTTTCGAAATTTGTGATTTTCGTTTTTTTTCCATCATGTGCAAGTTGAGATCTTGAAGAATGCAATCAGTATTTCAGATAATAGATTGTTTTGTTGGAAAAGCATACATTTTTTGTTGGAAATTGTCTCATTTTTGTCAGGACTGTAGCCTGCTGGGGGGTGTGGGTAAATTACCATATGGGCCATTCACATGATGATTTAAGTCTTTTTTTTTTTCGCGAATCAGCTGTATGATATGAGCTGAGCTCGTGGCTACTTAAGCTGCATACAGGCGTGTAATTTCACTATGGAATGAGCAAGCTAGACAGAGCGCAGAGGAGCTGAAACACCACGAAGCAAACAGACACGGTATTTACATCGGAGATAACCATTTCTAGCAAAAAAAAAACGCAACCAAAAGGAAGTGTTCTAGGACTACATTCCATCGGAGGCATTGGTGTGTGCAAGGCGACGTTTCTCTTTCTGATGGGGTAGGTTTATTAATCTAAGGTTGTGTGGTTATTTTTGCATGTAACGGAGAGTGTTGTGGTTTGGTTACATGAAACTAGCATTGTGTTAGTTATCATCGTGCTCTCTTTCTTTCTAACGGTGTGAGTAATTTTTCAACCACAAAACGTTAAAGTATACTTTAGGACTTATTTTTGTACTTCATAATTGTTTTGGGCATACTTTGCATGGAAGGAAAATTGACGTGGTGATTTGTTTACATGAAAGTAGCATCGTGCTAGCTATTGGGGGTAGGGCTTTCCTTAATGTCATGCAGATGAGCACCATTATGTGCCCGCCCTGCACCCAGAGTAGCTGAGATGGAAAACTTTGAGGGCGATTTTCTCCCTTTTCTGTTTTAAGAGGTATGCACTTTCAAAAGGCCACACATTCTTCAAATATTGTCAGATCTCCACATGGAAGGCATCATTGGAAAGCCTAGAAACTGTACTTTCTGAATCTGTCAATAACTCAAAATGCCCCCGGGTGGACCTGTGTCCCTGGATTCCGTTATCTGACACACAATAAATATATATATATATATATATATATATATATATATATATATATATATATATATATATATATATATAAATAAACTAGTAACATCAGAAATGTCAGAAGGACCGTGAAGTATTGTGTTAGAGGTTTTCTGGATATACCTCGAATTTGCCAATGTTTGCCATCAGAAGCTCCTCGCTGTTGGAAAGAAGCTGCCAAGCTCGAGCTCTCAGAGACGACGGGATTCCCTTCCTACAGCGCAGCTTTACCTACACACACACACAAATTCATGTGATATCAAGCGCAGGAAGAAAAAACAAATAGTTGGTATTCAGAGCTCTATTGAACATGCGCATACACTAATAATTACAGAAATGCATTACGCACCTTCATTTATCTATACACAGTAAATATTTCCCATTCAAGCTACAAGCAGAACATAATTCCAGATAAATTTGGATTAATAGCCCAATCAGCCTGATGTCCTTCAGTGAAGTGTTTCATCTCTCATCAGTCTCTCTCCTAACCATTATTTGTGGTGGTGGTGATGATTTTCTGGGAAACACGTTTCAGAACAGACCTTGGGGAAGCGGCGAGAGATCCACTTGTCCCAGTTTTTGAACATGTCCAACCACTTGATCTCTCGGTGCCGTGCCACCTCCAAGCTGATCTCCGCCGCACTGAGACACACAGGAATCCGACAGTAAAGATGTGGGATTGATAATGAATTTAACTACCATCATTTCCAACCTCTGATTCGGGAAAAATCAAAGAAAACGCCGATTAACTTGGAACTCCTAGTCAGGAGCTCATGGACAGTCTGCTCAACCTCAAGTCATCAAATCTTCCCTTTAAATGGCTTATATTGTATACACACAAGTATTGGCTTTAGATCCATCAGCGTACAGACCGACTGATTCATAAAATCACTTGTTCAAGCTAGAAAACTAGCAATACAGCTTGCTGTCTGAGAAGGAAATATATACATCACTCATTACATTTAACTGTTTTTTTTTTCCTATTTAGTAGCTTGAATTCACAAAGGATGAAAATCACATCATTCTGAGCTCCACTTCAGGGGAATGCAGCATAAACACACACATGCGCGCGCGCACACACACCAGTTAAAATGGATTAAAGCTATGTGGGGCATTTATTTATTTTTATTTTCTGAAGCTAAGACATGGAATAATTCCACCTTTTTACAATACTGTTCACCGAGAAATGTTGTGAGGCTGAGATAAATCATACACACAGTCTGCGTTCAAAATCAGCAGTAATAAGCCTTCATGTGGCCAAAAGTATCTGGACACCTGACCGTACATGATTCTTCCCTGAACTTGGAAGCACACAATGGTAGAGATGCATGAGATAGCATGACCATGCACCTGTGCACAAAGCTAGCTCCATGAAAACAAGGTGTGTTAAGGTTGAAGTGAAAGAACCCACACCCGCACAGAGCCCTGACTAAACTCAACCCCTCTGACTGCACCCCAGGTCTCGAAAATCGAGTCGAAAGCCTTCCCAGAATTGTAGAGGTCATAGAACGGGATGTTCAAGAAATACAGGCAAGCATATGATGGTCAGGTGTCCACAAACATTTAGCCTTAACGTATATGAACTTTGTTTTAAAACTCCAAACACACATACTCCAATCTTTTAAATACTTCACGGCTGATGGACGACATTCTGGAGTAAAGGGGACATTGTGTAAGTTTCACCGACCAGCCCGTGTTTAAACGGTTCTGCGAGATTAAATTTGACCTGGAGCGAGAACCCGATGGAGGAAGTAATAAGTAAACGTTAAAGGGAAGGAAGCAGGTTAAAGGAAGAGATACGCACATGTCGGTCCATTAGACAACACTATGACAGTAAAAGGAAGAGGGAGAGAGAGAGAGAGAAATGACAGAGAACCATTTGGCATTGTATGAGTCACACCGGGGTGGGGTGGGGGACGGGGGCTTGAGGTTGGGTCGGTATGAGTGTGTAGTGGGGAGGGGGATGATGGTGAGAAATGCAGGCAGAGAGAGAGAGAGAGACAGAGAGAGAGAGAGAGAGAGAGAGAGCGCATGAGACGGGGGATTTTGGAAAATATGCACAATACAAAGAAACAGGTGACAGACAGAAATAAATGAGAGACAGTCGAGACAGACAATGAGAAAAAAGATGCACGGGTGCGAAATGTACAACGTCAGTGAGGAGATGACAAGAATGAGCGATAATTAAAAAATAAAAGGGCCGTTAGAGAGACAAAGCAGTGTAGTGAAGAGATGAAAGAGCCTCTGACTGCGCTTAGATTTCACTCGTGTTACGGTTGTTACTGCGACATGAATGACTCCGTGACTGCCTCCTCAGGTGGTGTTTACATTAGACCGTATCCATATCGTTTTCGTCGCGGATGCACTGTCCGTGCACATTGAGACCCCGTCCACACGTAGCCGGGTATCTGCTAAATCGAAGATATTTTTCTACGTTTTTGCCTGTCATCCACATGAAAACACATCAAAAACGAATATTTAAAAAAACTCCGGGCAAAGTGAAGATTTTTGAAAACTCCGTGTATGCCTTTTCGTGTAGACAGAGATAACCGGAGGTTTGCGTTTTAGAACGTCACAATCTGTGCCAAAAAAATGACAACAAATCTGCCCTGACGTCAAACGTTCGACCTTTGTTTACTGCAGAAGCCAGATTAAGCATGGACTTAAGCTAGCCGCACACCACGGCGATCCACGCGGTACCGAACCGACCCATTTCAGAGCCGACTCCCGACAGGGCACGCACATATCCCCCGACTGTTGACGAGTGCAGTCACGATTGAAGCGACACGTGACAACTTAATAGCTTTGTGATTGGCTATTGGATATAGTTACTGTTAAATCCAACACTTGAAGATGCTACAGGCTGAATTACAAATGACACAACATGGAATATGTAGCGCACTATCTAGGCTGCATGAGCTATTATTCCCAACCTTAAATAGTGCACTTATATAGGGGAGTTAAAGCGATTTGGAATTCAGCCACACAACTTGAGCAGAGTGGCTTTCAAGCCCACTGTGTCTATGGATAAAGCTTCAGTCTATGGAATTACAGTATATACCTGCATTAGGTGCTACCAACACGTATTTCTCGCGCTAGAAATTGTGTTTAATGATGTCACGTGTTATATGCGAAAGATATGATTGGCTATTGCTAGCGACTCTCGCCGATCAGTCTGGCTCCCGATTAGTTTTTCGAATCGGCTGTGAGATGAGTCGGTACCATCGAAAACTAGTCTTTACGCCTGACTCGCGACTTCAGTTGGCTCGGTACGCTGAAAATCGGCGTAGTATGCGGCTAGCTAAAGAGTAATGGATCGGAGTAGTGCCTTGAAAGCGTTAATTATTGTGCAGGTGCTATTTACATCTTTAATTTTAGAAGCCCAACTACTGCTCCAAGAGCACAGGCGATGTGATTAGGGGGTAAGATTTGGGGAAATAATGCCATCTACAGGTTTGGAATGCTTATGAATGTGATTGAAAACGCAGATGTTCGGCTATGTGTGGAAGGGATTTTTTTCGAAGACGAGGTGGTGTGGATAAAACATTTTTATAAACGGAGGGGGGGAAAATGTTCGGTTTTAAAAATACCCGGCTACGTGTGTACATGGCATGAAACGCCGGGAAACGACTCCACAGGCGGAACAGTTTGAATCCGCCAGGGCCCACGTATTCAACCCAGTTCGTATCTGATCCGGTGCTGTGTAAACATTGAGGAACGAGGATACGCAGTGCTGAGCTCTAGCTGACGTCGTCATTGGACAACGTCACTGTGACATCCACCTTCCTGATTCGCTGGCGTTGGTCATGTGACGCGACTGCTGAAAAACGGTGCGGACGGCTCAGTCCCGAATCACTGCTCGTGCGCACCCTCCAGAGGGCACTCGCTGTTCAGGGCGGAGTGATTTGGAGCGCAGGATGCCTGAGTGCGGAGGAGGAAGCGCTGAGCCGCACTGAGGTTTATTTACACATTTCAACTTGCGTGCCGTCTAATTAGTCATGTGATTAGCGTATCCGTGTATTGGCGTTGCTGTGTGCACGCGAATCGTTTTAAAAACGTTAATCTGATGATCCGCTGATACGGTCTAATGTAAACACCACCCCAAACACATGGAAGAAGATTGAACTTTTTGGCCATCATGGGAAACTCCATGCATGGCACAAACAACACTGAGAACACCATTCCTACAGTGAAGCATGGTGGTGGCAGCATCATGCTGTGGGGATGTTTTTCATCTGCAGGGACAGGAAAGCTGGTCAGGACTGAAGGAAAGATGGATGGCACTAAATACAGGGCAATTCTGGAGGAAAACCTGTTTGAGTCAGCCAGAGGTTTGAGACTGGGATGAAGGTTCATGTTCCAGCAGGACAATGACCCTAAACATACTGCTGAAGCTACACTGGAATGGTTTAAAGGGAAACATTTAAATGTCTTGGAATGGCCTAATCAAAGCCCAGACCTCAATCCAATTGAGAATCTGTGGCATAACTTGAAGATTGCTGTCCACCAACGCAACCCATCTAACTTGAAGGAGTTGGAACAGTTTTGCCTTGAGGAATGGGCAAAAATCCCAGTGGCTAGATGTGCTAAGCTAATACAGACATACTCCAAGAGACTTGCAGCTGTAATTGCAGCAAAAAGTAGCTCGATAAATTATTGATTTTTTTTTTTTGGGGGGGGGGATACCTATGCGCACTCCAGATTTCTGTTTTTCATCTTAATTATTGTTTATGTCACTGTAAAAAAAATAATTTGCACCTTTAAAGTGGTAGGCATGTTGTGTAAATTAAATAATACTAACCCCCCAAAAATCCATTTTAATTCCAGCTTGTAATGCAGCAAAACAGGACAAACACGAAGGGGGATGAATACTTTTGCAAGATACTGTAGAGATTTGTGTCACAGTTTTGGTTTTCCATGTCCAGGATGTAGCTCGTATGAAAAATACGAGTGCCGTATTTCCCAGTAAAACACTCCTGTCTGTATAATATTACAAGATACAAGACGATGCCTTTTTTCGATCGTAAAGCTGCAGACACGAGGTTTACGTGGTCCAACTGGACAGCCATCGCCAGAGCTCCTGAGGAACCCTCACTACTTCCATATGTAAATGTCACTTACATTTTAACCCGTGTGCAAAACTCTTGAAATGTATCATTAACAAACCAGGTGTAGTCAAAGGAGAGTAAAATCTGCATTTATAGCGTCAAATCCGTAAAAATACAAATATGACGGCCGGTCTAACACAGGGCCCATAACTTCCTCTGGGAAGAGTTCAGAAATACTGAACAGAACATTCAGATAGTATTCAATGAGTCATGTTTGCTGCCTAACAAAAATCCATTAAATATGAAAAAATTCTAAAATCAGAATTTTTTTTTAAATTAGCCACGTTCATCATCATAAGGCTCCACTCTGTAACTCTGGACACACGCTGGGGCGGATGGGCTGCACCTGTTAAAATGGCCGCTGTAAAGCGTACAGTGAAGAGGATGTGGTCTGGAGATATTCTTGTTCTGTGAATTATTAATGGATGAGACATTCTGGTGAGCAAGTGATTAATTATTAATGATAAATTACAGTCAGGTGCCATGGAGACGACGCAGCTTCACTATTCCACATACGGCAGCTCTAATCACTGCACAGTGACATCACACACACTAAACACAGTGCAAGAGGAAAAGCAGAAAAGAGATGGTGATGGCAAAGATTTCTGTCAGCTGAATCTCTTCAACGTAAATTAATTTCATTCAGGAGCGTTTGAGACTTTAAGCAGATCAAGTGGAACTTTTATGATAAATGGCCGATTGGTCAGAAGGTAACTGCACAGCTTGGGGAGGGAGGGGGAGATGGAGAGAGAGAGAGAGAGAGAGAGAGAGAGAGAGAGAGAGAGAGAGGGAGGGAGATGGAGAGAGAGAGAGAGAGAGAGAGAGAGAGAGAGAGAGAGAGAGAGGTGGAGGGAGGGAGATGGAGAGAGAGAGATGGAGATGGATGGAGGGAGGAAGATGGAGAGAGATGAAGGGAGAGAGGAAGGCAGAGAGGAAGGGAGAGAGGAGAAAGACAAAGGAAATGCAGGAACAGGAGAAGATAAGGAGTAAACAGGAAACATGGACTGTTTAGTGCTTGAAGTGGTGTGTGTGTGTGTGTGTGTGTGTGTGTGTGTGTGTGTGTGTGTGTGTGTGTGTGTGTGAGTGAAAGAGAGAGAGAGAAAGAGATGGAGGGAGGGAGGGATGGGAACAGAGGTAGAGACGGAGGGAGGGAGAGGGAGAGAAAGAGATGGAGGGAGGGAGGGAGATGGATGGAGGGAGGGAGGGATGGGAACAGAGGTAGAGATGGAGGGAGGGAAGGAGAGAGAGATGGAGGGAGGAGATGGAGGGAGGGAGATGGAGAGAGATGAAGGGAGAGAGGAGAAAGACAAAGGAAATGCAGGAACGGGAGAAGATAAGGAGTAAACAGGAAACATGGACCGTTTAGTGCTTGAAGTGTGTGTATGAGAGAGAGAGAGAGAGAGAGAGAGAGAGAGAGAGAGAGAGAGAGAGATGGATGGAGGGAGGGATGCGAACAGAGGTAGAGATGGAGGGAGGGAAGGAGAGAGAGAGAGAGAGATGGAGGGAGATGGAGGGAGGGAGATGGAGAGAGATGAAGGGAGAGAGAGGGAGAGAGGAGAAAGACAAAGGAAATGCAGGAACGGGAGAAGATAAGGAGTAAACAGGAAACATGGACCGTTTAGTGCTTGGAGTGTGTGTGTGTGTGTGTGTGTGTGTGTGTGTGTGTGTGAGAGAGAGAGAGAGAGAGAGAGAGAGAGAGAGAGAGAGAGAGAGAGAGAGAGAGAGAGAGAGAGAGACAGGTGTGAGGTGATGGAATGACTATTTACCGCTGCTATAATGTAAGTGATAACAGGAAGTAACTTGTCTCTCAGACGTCCCACATCAATAATAAACCATTAAAACATGAATGCGTCACTCATTAATAAATTAAACATCGTAATCATTGCCGAATCGCTGTGGTATAAGCAGAATAAAACACTCCAGACTGTGTGTGTGGCCTCCCATGGTGTATTATTCCTAATCTTTAAATAGTTTGTCTGTAAAATAAACTTGTCCAAGACTTTAAGCATGTTATGTTTGACGTTATCAAACTTTAATGTATAAATCTTATTAAACCTAATCTTTACTATTTATATGAATCATAACTTTTAAAGCCCATATTTAAAGTAGCCAAAGAATAAATAAAACATGATTCAGATGATTTTTCGTTGTAACACAGAGTCACTATGAAGCAAATTCATAAATTTAAGGGTTTGTGTGTGTGTGTGTGTGTGTGTGTGGGGGGGGGGGGGGAATTAATTAATATTTAGGCTCCACCCACTTGCCCTCGCTGTACTGTGCTCCTCCGAGGAAGCCATATTTATCTGTGCGTCTCATAACTGGGCCGTTGAGCTCCGAGTCCGACCCGAGCGAGCTTCCATCTTCGCCGATGCCCGGCAGAGACTCCAACGTTCCCGACATCATGCTCGCTGACTCCAGATAGCTCAGCGTGTCCAGGGCGGGGCCTGATTGAGCAGGGGGCGGCCCTATAAACGGCACCGAAGAATCATGAACCACGAGACAGGGAGGATCAGGTTTCAGGTCGGACAACGGATCTGAAACGAAAGGGACAAGAGCAGGAGGAGACTGAGGAGGCGTGTGTGAGGTGGAGTTTGAGGTCAGGCGGAATGGTGTTATGGGATTCTGTGCTGGAGAAGATGGCGCTTCAGGATCTGCCGCTCCTCCCGGTGGTTCTGACGAGACGGTTTGCGCTGTGATCGGGGAATCTTCTTTTCCTCGGCTAGGAGGACAAGTGCTTTCTGGAGCAGCTGTAACAGGAGGAGGAGCAGGATTCTCAGGGAGTGGTGACATGGCCTCGCCGGCGTGTGATGAAGGGATAGAGGTCTCTTTAACTGGTCGCGGTAATACAGCGGCAGCCATGACAGCTCGGTCTCCGTACAAAGCGGATTTTGGGACAGTGGCAGGTTTAGGCGACTCTGAAGGGAGGGAGGGAGCAGAGGAAGGAGGAGGAGGAGCTACTGACTGATCAGTCATCGCCGGAGGAGAAGGGGTGAGGGCTGAGACCTCGGCCATCGCTCCTCTCTGGAAAGAAACGGAGAGAGACAGAGACAGTCAGGCACGTTGAGAAAAGTCTGAGCCAGTTAAACTGCAGTGTTTCGTCTTCATCAAATTATGAAGTGACGAATAATAAAAATACGCCACAGACACAGCAGAGCATATTATAGCTCTTAACATCCATATGATATAGTGCAACATGTGTTAAATAACCGGATAGAACACATGGAGGGAGACGGAGGGAGGGAGGGAGAGAGGGAGAGAGAGAGAGAGAGAGAGAGAAAGAAAGAACAGATACACAGATAGGGGTGGGCGATATGTATCGTCTGCGATGTCATCGTGAATGTTGTTTTGACGATGTGTAATTTTGCATTATCGAGTTTTTTTAATTAAGCCGCCAAAAATCAATACAGAGCGGAGCAGACCCGGCGCCAGACACGGACTGACGGACGGGCCTTGAATTGCTTTGGGGGGGGGCACACATTTTATACGCCAAGCCAGGGCAACACAACTGTTTCTAGCAACCCAGGAGAGCAGCACAGACGTGACGAGTTAAATATTCTAAGAAACCTATAAAGCAACCAAAACAACTTTCCAAAATGTATCAAACATTGCTCAGCATATTAAAAGTTTTTTTTTTTTTTGCTCCGCTGGCCTCACAATGCACAAAGCTGATTTCGGGTATCTACCAGAAGATGTCGTGATATGATCCCGTCCAGCAATAAAATGTGATTGGCTGAGACAGCTGCTCATTTACCCAGATACCATCTGAAGAAAAAATGCGATTGGTCGGTTGGTTCATTCCATGTCATTAACCCATTGGTTCCCAAGAAATATTAGTCCACGTTTATAGCAATGATCCAGAAATTATTACTAGTGTTTCTGTACTCACGGATAATAATGAATGAACCGATCAGCCGATTTCGAATAGTTTCAATACATTTTAAATTGAGCACATTTTTATTTATTATTGTTATACTGAAAAACTTTGACTTGTAGTTTACGTTTTTTTTTTGAGGGGGGAAAAAAAAAAAAAAACACAAGGAAGAAGAAGCTGTGACGGGCTCCTATCAGGCCAAGTGCGGTCACTCGCCGGCCACTTTCAGGCATCTTTTTCGGATTAGTGAGACCAGACCCTCTGAACATGAATGGGGAGATATCAATACTGGACTCTGTGAAAACTAACAGTCGCGAAGAGCATATGATTGAAATCGCCATGAAAAGTTGATTATACTTGAGTGTTAGGTTGGTTCTCATGACTCAGAAAAAGCTTTAAAATCCACTTTTCTCGTGGATTATTTTGACACTGCGCAGGCGCAGTACTTCTATAACGGCAGAAGAGGGACAGCGGAGCACGAAGCTGCAAGATGATTGGAAAGCTGTTGGTTCAGATCGACATATGATTGGTTGTTGGCAGCGGAACAGGCGGGATATTTGCAGACCCGTACTGCCGTCAGAGACGGTTGATTAGAATGTTTGCTGCCGTTACGAACTGTCAATTGAATTATTCATTTTTATTAATTTAAAGTTGTTTAAGAAAATAAATATGGCTTTTCCTTAAATACTTGTGTCACTGCAATGATTCTTTTAGTCATTGTAATTATTGTAATCTTTAAGCAAGTGTTTTTTTTTTTTAAATATCGTCAAAATATCGTTAAAATCCTAAAAAATATCGAGATATTATTTTTTGCCCATATCGCCCACCCCTATACACAGACAGGGTGAGAGAGTGATTTTTTTTCAATACCATGTCAGCACCTGAGGCTATATGATGACAAAAACATTTTTAGCAGATATTACAATTACTTTATAACAAATAAATAATTAAAACATAAAATTCCATAAAATATTTTTAAAAAAACAAAAACAAATAATGAATAAATGACTAAATGAGCGGCTTTAAAAACGTGACAGAAACTTGAACACTTGATGGTGGCACCTTCTTAAAAACATCCTCTAATGCCTCGGTCACAACCGGCCGTACGTGCTCCTACAGCCGGTCTACGTGCAAAAAACCCAAGAAACACACAGAGGGCGCACGTGAAACGCACGGAGGGCGCGTGTGTGACGTGCTGATTTTCGAGCCGTAGACTGGCCGCAGAGGTTCTTTGTCATGTCGAACAAACTCTACGGGCGCTTACGTTTTTTCAGGTTGCAAGACAAACTTACGGCCAACGTGCGTCTTTCTCCACGAACAAAAAAAAAGCAGCGATTTGGGAAATGCCAAAAATTGCACGGCCAAAAAAATCGTACGTCCAGTTGTGACCTAGGCTTAAGGTATTTCTGCAAGTAAAAAAAATGTAAAAGTTCTTTTATGGTGTTGAGCTCAGGACAGCAGAGTAAAATATGCCTGACTGTCAACAATGTCTTCCAAAAACAGCATGTTTGTGGTTCTTCGCCTTTTAATTAAAAAAGGAAAAAAAAGAAGAAAACCCCACCCATCAGTGAGCCTTGTACGGTATGTCCAATCCAAGACCTTGTGTATATATCACTTGGTCATGTTCATTCTGGAACGGTGATAAGAGTGTCTTTTTAAAAACAGGGTTAATTTCGTGAAATTTGTTTTTGAGACATTTCTCCCATTCAGTCTGCAACATGTCTAAAACATAGGACACCAGGGCAGGATACACAGAGAGACAGATGGATGGAGACATACACAGATGGACATAGAAATGTAGAGACAGAGGGACTGATGGAGAAGCAGACAGAAAGAACAGAGTTCGAGACTGATATAAAGACAGTCAGAAGGATAGACAGGTAGACATATACAGATGTTAAATAGGTAGACAGATAGAATCAGAGAGACAAATATAGACAGACAGATATAGGTACAGACAGGTAGACAGACAGACATATATAGACATTACACAGACAGAAAGACCGACACACAAATCAGAGCGAGGGATAGATAGAGACTGAGCGCTAGAAACAGACAAACCAACAGACACCTACACACCCAGACAGACGGACACAGATGTTAAATAAACACTTTATAAATATCTTGTTTTTCTAAACAGCATTTCCTTTAACTTCTAAAACTGTATATTTTGAGAATGTTGAATAAATCACAGCGAGTGTGTACATGTAACTCGTATCCATCGGTCACCAGAGATGTCCAGAAGCGCCGCCGACCGGCAGTTTTCTCCACCTACAGAGACGGTCTACGCCAGCTACTTGATCCCAGAAAAAACAAACAAAAACTTACTTGCCTTTCAATGTTCGAGTGATTTATATCGTCTCCGCTGCCCATAATTTGCTGCAAATCCATTTATTCCACCATGAAATTGTCTTCGATTCGGATCTAACATGACCGGAAGTGACGCCATATTTGTCGGATCGAGTCGCATGCTCTGATTGGCTGAGCCAGACCATGTGACCACGCCGTAGCAGACGACAGTAAAGAAACAGTTGGTGGTTGTTGCAGATGATTTCATTCTTTTCACAAAATGCCATTGAAGAAGAAACTAAAACCTTCCATGGGCCGAATAAATATAAAAAGTCTATGTTTTCTGCAGGTTTGTACATATAAATCGTAATTAATATTTTCATATCTAAGAACTGTCATTTTCATATCCAGAAGCTCCCCGGAGTCCCCGAGTTCCCATAGAGATGTCTGGTCCCTTCGGTAAGGCTTCATACTTAAAGTGCAAATTGTGTGCTGAAATTAAAACTATACAACACACGATACCACACCAGAAGCACATCAAGTTCATTACACGTGCACCAAATAAGCTCACTAGGGGTCGACCGATAATCGGCCTGGCCGATATATCAGGCTGATATTCTGAATTTTTAGGGTTATCGGTATCGGCCATAATTTCCACCGATATGCCGATAACATGCCTTTTTGCAGCCATTTCGTTCCTAATGCGACTGTCACTGCACGTCCTTTCCTGCTCTCGCCTCTCTGAGTTCAAGAACACGGTCCCGCCCACCACATCTGATTTGTTTGGCACAAGAGATATAGCCAATCGACACGCGTAGCTAAACGCTGTGAACTGTTTCAAGGCGGCCGTACGGGCACTCGGGCAGAAGCGGCACAAGGGATACAGCCAATCAATACGCGTAGCTAAACGCTGTGAACTGTTTCAAGGCGGCCGTACGGGCACTCGGGTAGAAGCAGATCCCACTTCAAGGTAAGGACACGCTGCTTTTGCCGCAATAAGTCACAAACACACAAGTTGCAAAAGCACAACATCATTATATGTTTACATTCTTCATCTACTACTCGTTAAAATTGTCCATTTGCATCTGTGTAGCCAGGCAAACTTAGCTTACGGAAGGAAACACTTGAATTAGCCTACAACCAACTAGTCTCGCTGAAACTACATGTAATGCTTCCTTCACTACAATATAATCCTCCTAAATCGGGAATATTAGGCTTGGGCATTAAAAGCATTAGAATGTAGATGGTTACTTGTTAAGTTGTTACATAACAGGGAGTGATAGCCGACTTTATGTTTGATTTTACTTTTTAAAAAATGCTGCAGGCAGCTCCCTACACTTGATTTGTTATTTAAAAACTACTTGAAGTTGGTAAGTCTTACTTAGTTCTTAGTGTAAAAGAATCCAGAGTGTATTTTCATTTATTTTCCACTGAAAATGGTGAGCTGTAATATAGTAGGGAGTGATTTATTTTTTTTATTGGTGAATATTTATTTTATTATTATTTTATTTCTCATTTTATTCTAACTAATGTTTGACTTTATTATACAAATGCTGCTGGCATCTCCCTGCACAAAATTTCATGTTCAATTTCACAATTAAACATACATTTCATGGATATGAAGGTCTGTCTCAGTGTGTGCTATGTTTAATTTCATGTGAATTATAATGTTTACATTTATCAGTTGCACATATCGGTTATCGGCATCCCAATTCCATAATAATCGGTATCGGTATCGGCCCTGAAAAAACATATCGGTCGATCCCTAAAGCTCACCATGTAGTTGTGTTACACAGCCAAGCAGCGTACTACAGAGGGGAACTGAGAAAGCCAAACACACACACACACACACACACCTGGAGGGAAATTTCATACACATGTTGCAACTATTTTACAAGGAAATGGTTTGCAATTTATTAGCTGAGAACGCACCAGAAGGCATGCAAATTTCAAAAGCCTCCAGCATTAGTGCACTTTTGGCACGCCGCGGGAGCTTCACCACCACAAACTCCAGAGCCACCTACTACTTTTTTTATCCAGCTACTTCAGATTTTCTAGAGAACCCTGTGTGAGAAACGCTAACTAGCCAACGAGTTACTCAGCAGTGTTTACTAATTTGCATATTCATATCTCCTTAGATATACAGATGTTCATAGTGTGTTTACTTGTGTCCTGGGCATTCCAGCATCATCACAGAAAGCTGATCTGTAATTGCTGAGGAGACGAGACAAGGTTCTGCAGGCCTAGAAATTCGTATGTTTTTTCACCAGCCAGCCGGACTAGTTCCCTTCCAAAGTACGTAACTCGCCAAACAGAAAATCAACTCGCCAAAATTTGTTCATGTATGAATTTTACTTCTGTCAAAAATAACACAAAAGGGAGTAGTTACCATTGTTCATGACTAATGTACCAGTGTTTGAAATACCCGTCTGCAGTCTGCATTTTGCAGAATGATTTTCAAGATTGCAGAAGAAAAATTAAACAGCCTGCAATTTTGCAGAATGAAAAAAAAATCAGGCTCGGGATTCAATGGTTCTCAATTTAGCAAACTAGCGGCGCTGTAAATAAACAAACCTGCGCCGCGCGAACCTGATGGCGTTTTCCAGGTCAAAGTTGAGCAATATTTACGTAATACCGACGAAAGGCGACGACAACCAAATAAGGGCAGTTGCCATTTTCCGATATAAGATTTCGTCACTTTTAATTCCCGCTGGGAGGACCCGACAACTACCTCGGCAGTTTCCGCCATGCATCTCCCAGAATTCAATGCGGGACAACAAACATGGCTCCCAAGAAGAGGATTGTTTCTTCGGGGCAAGAGTCCGACAAAAACGCCAAGAAAACAAGGATGATTTTGTCGTATCTCGGCAAAACCGGCAGCCAGTGTGACTCCAACAACAGCGATAGATCGCGCGTCCGCGAGGGGGACAAAAATGAAGACGGTCGCTGTTATAGTTGGATACATATATATTGGTAAATTGTATAGGTTTGTATATATTGTATTGTTGACTCATGCAAAATTATACTATTATATCCCTTTTGAAGACAGCAACAGTATTTTATCTTTATTCATAGATACTTTCGAATATTTTGTTTTCTCATACCAAGCTACACTAATACATGTTTTGTGTACATGTTCATTTTTTTTTTTTTTACTAGTGCTGTCTTGCCTGTGGTGCAGACTAGCACAAAGTAAAACAGTTGCCCTGTAAAGCCTAGGTCACAACCGGACGTACGATTTTTGGCATTTCCCAAATCGCTGCGTTTTTTTTGTTCATGGAGAAAGACGCACGTTGGCCGTAAGTTTGTCTTGCAACCTGAAAAAAAACGTAAGCGCCCGTAGAGTTTGTTTGACACGACAAAGAACCTCTGCGGCCGGTCTGCGGCCAGTCTACGGCTCGAAAATCAGCACGTCACACGCGCGCCCTCCGTGCGTTTCTTGCGTTTTTTTTGCACGTAGACCGGCCGTAGGAGCACGTACAGCCGGTTGTAACCGAGGCATAAGACAAAGCTCATAGGTTCAGTTCTGTAGCTCTCAGTAGTTCTGTAGCTCTCAGTTCTGCCATGATTAGTTTGTACCCAGTTCTCTGTTGTTAGTTTAGAGCAGTGAAGCCCCTGCAGTAGTTCTCAGTTCATGACCTTGCACTTTAGAAGCCAGGCAAACACAATGAACCCAAACGTCTTTCCATTTGCCAGTTGGGTTTTATTCCTTAATGGCAGGGCCTGAATTTCATTTTTCAGAATGGGTGGGGAATTCCTAGCCTGGTCCCGCCCATCCAAAGTGTGACGCAACACGAGGGCCTGTTGCGAGCTTAGTCTGGCAAGGCAAGCTATCTCCAGCTCTTCCAAGCTCCCGAAAAATCGGGAGCCAATCAACTTTGAGCATCTCCAACGGCCCTGGGTAGAGGCGTGTTCAAGGCACTGACGTAGTAGAACTGCGACCGGAAGCCATAGATTGTTTACAGAATCTATGCCGGAAGCGCTTCATTCACTAGAAACATTACGAACATGGAGCAGCGGCAAGCCTTTGACACAGCGGTAGATGCTGTATTGAAAGCATTTAACGGGAAGTTCTCATTGAAAACGGAGCCAAGAGCAGCCCTGGAGGTATTTATCTTCTTGTTACTCAAGCAGTTTCCGTCGCGTCACATACGTCAGAGGAAAGAGTGATGTGATTGGTTTAAGCTTCGTCACAGCCTTTTCTGGCTTCGACCAGTAGCAAACTGAGGCATTTCAGGGAAGCGGGTCAACCACGCACTTTGGGAAACGGTTGGGCTTAATATCTTTGCCAGATCAAATGCTTGCAGAGCTCTGAAGTCGCGTTAGCCAGACTAGGGAATTCCCCCCCCTCAGTGACTCAAATTGGGGGGGTTTACACAGTTTGGGGGGGATTTATACAGTTTGCGGGGAACGCTACTTGCGGGCTTAAATAGCTTAGGTCTTGACTGACTGATTGCTTTATTCCGAACAGTAAAGAAGATATAAAAACAAACAAAAAAACAAAAAATAAAAATTAAAAATGCAATCATCAAAACATCGTCATAAACAGAATAGTGTAGCCACAAGGCAATAACATAATAATGTTCGGAAAGGATTAGGAAGAAGTAAATAACTTATCAAATCCTAACCCTCTATACCACCGCTAATCAAACGTCACTTTCCACCATAATAAACTATATATACAAAAGAAAGCAAAAATCAACCTTACCTTCTGCCACTACTCAGATTGAAGATCTCTACAGTAACTTTTTGTCACCATTTGAGGGATCCTTTTTAGTAGACTTTTCATTTTGATATCTCCAAATTGGGATAGCATTGTCAGACAAAGGGTGGATAAACGCAAGTATTATTCCCACCAGCCGTCTAAGATATGGACTGTTCAGTCTCGGGTGGAGGGTAGAAAACCACCACAAAATGAAAGAGATCCTTTACAGCATGACATTGCTGACTGACTGTTATGCCATCAAACACCAATAGCCTTTTTCTAGCAGTGCGAGTAAGGCTCGAGGAAGAGTTTGGAAGGTTGTGTGCCTTTTAGTTAAGCTAATTTTACACCTCCTTAGTGTTGCTTTACACAGCTGCTTCTTCCTCATCTTCATGCACTATTCTTCAAGTGTCACTGCTTCATTTAATTACAAAAAAAGAAAAAAAAAATCAGTCTGTTCTTAATAGCACTCAATGAATTTATTAACTTGGTTTTAATCATATGTTTACTGAACCACTGACACAAGTCTAACTTAAAATCTAACTTAAACCAGTCTGCTGACATTTCAGGATTCTCTTAACTATGTTTGTGTGATTTGTCTCTTCTTTTAGTGGCCATCTCTTTAATCAGTGACCTTTGCTTTTTCCTTTTATAACATTTTTTATATAATCTTTATCAACTTTTATATCATTTTTCTGGCGGCACGGTGGTGTAGTGGTTAGCGCTGTCGCCTCACAGCAAGAAGGTCCGGGTTCGAGCCCCGTGGCCGGCGAGGGCCTTTCTGTGCGGAGTTTGCATGTTCTCCCCGTGTCCGCGTGGGTTTCCTCCGGGTGCTCCGGTTTCCCCCACAGTCCAAAGACATGCAGGTTAGGTTAACTGGTGACTCTAAATTGAGCGTAGGTGTGAATGTGAGTGTGAATGGTTGTCTGTGTCTATGTGTCAGCCCTGTGATGACCTGGCGACTTGTCCAGGGTGTACCCCGCCTTTCGCCCGTAGTCAGCTGGGATAGGCTCCAGCTTGCCTGCGACCCTGTAGAACAGGATAAAGCAGCTACAGATAATGAGATGAGATATCATTTTTCTATTCTCACGTCCGATCTGATCATCCCTGTCCTCTGTTTAATGTCTACAATTAAAATGAGAAAACACCATCAAACTGTTCTTAACACTGAATGAATTTACAAACTTTGTTTCAGTCCACAGATACCCCTTTTCCACCAAATCAGTTCCAGGGCTGGTTCGGGGCCAGTGCTGGTGCTGGTTCACAACTCGTTCAACTTGCGAACCAGCTGAGAACCAGTTTGCTTTTCCATAGCTCGTGGTGCTAAGGGAAGCCACGTCATTACGTCGCTGTATACGTCAGTTACGTCGCTACGTTTACATAAACCTTGGCGCGAATATCGAAGCAAAAACACGGAAGAAGCAGCAGCAGCAACAATAATAATGGATGACTTCGCATTTGTACAGCTGCTGCTTCTTGTCATTTAAAAATGGCGACCTTTCGCGGTCTTGTTATTGTTGTTGGTCTTAACAACTCCACCCCCCCACTGACGTAAGCGGTTCTTTCCTCTGGCCCAGCAGAGAGTTGGTGCTAGCCTGGAACTGGTTTTTCTGGCCCCAGAGCCAGTTCTTTGTCAGTGGAAACAGAAAACCCGGTTCCAAACTAAGCACTGGCCCCGAACCAGCCCTGGAACTGCTTTGGTGGAAAAGGGACAATATAGAACGTTAACCTGACAACAGTCTTTGTTGACTTTTCAGGATTCTCTTATACCATATAGCCCTGTCTCCTGTGTCATATGTCATCTTTAATTTAAAAAAAAAAATAATAAAATTGTTCTCAAACACTGAACAATTCATCTTTGCTGAGTGCAGGATTCTTGTACATATGTAGTCTTTCCTACTCTTTCTCCTAGTGGTCATCTTTTTTGTCAGCATCAGTGTCCTTTGCTTTTCCTTGTAAACACTTTTTTCTTATAGTCATGCTCTGTTAGCCTAGTAAACTAGACCCACCCGCCTAGCGGCCAAAAATATTTTTTGCCTGCGAGTGGGTCTAGCCTCGCACCATATAAACAAAAACACCCCGGGCATCAAATCGTGCCCGCCAATCACAACGCAAGGTTTTTGTTTGGATTCTTTGGGCGGGCTTTTGCAGGAGTGACGACAAAGCTGCGCGACGCTGGAGAAAGCGCAACAGGAAAGATGGCTACGGGCTAGTGAACAGCGCGCGTTTGACTCCGCTTTGGAATCAGTTTTAGAAGAATTAGACTTGGAGTTTTCGTTGAAACATGAGCAGGAAGAGGCTCTCCGCTCAGTCCTTTTCAAGAAGGATGTTTTCGCTGTTTTGCCGACCGGCTACGGCAAAAGTCTGATCTACCAGCTGGCTCCGCTCGTAGCCAAAAGGATGGGGCTAGTTTGTGCAGTACGAAGAATTAATAAACAGCTTTGAAACATTACTTTTTGATTGTTTCTTATTTTCCCGTTATTTTAAATTTAAGGGAAATTATTTCACCAAACACCACTAAATAAAAACTCTCAAAAACAGTTTAAGCAAACCCTTGAAAAAAATAAGTGTATGTTAAGTATGTGGTACAGACTCCAAACTTGTGGTCATCATCTCCAAACTTCTTAATATCTAGAACCTGTTTATTAATTAATACGCATTTTGAAAAATTATTTATTTCAAGGCCTCCCCCACTGCTTTCTGTCACTCTGACTACGTCACAGTCACTGTTGCGCTGATTGGTCAGAGCGTTGGCCTATACGCACAGAGACAGTTTGAAAAGACAGCGGGTTGTTCCACCCACACCCTTCGGAAATGTCTACGAGCGAGGCCAGACTAAATATTCACATTTAGTCTGGCTTGCCAGGCTAATGCTCTGATCTAATCCTTGTCCTCTTCATGTCTCTTTAAAAAAAAAAAAAACGTATGAATGAATTTATGAACTTTTTATTTACATGACCAGTCTTTGCTGACCACAGCACTGCATATCTGTGCAGTCTTCCCTTTTCTTAGTAGTCATCTCTGATCTGCATCAGTATCCTTTGCAAATTCCTTTTGTCGCTCCTTTTCCTTGCTTTAATCTCTCCCTGTCCTCCGTCGCCTCTGCTTCATCTTTTTCCACTTGATTACAGCTCTTTTGAAATCGAACTGCTCTCGGGGAGGGCCAAGCTCAGAAACGATCACTAAATTGGTGAGGCTGGTGTTACTCAATGAATTTCTGAATTTGGTCTTAATCCTGTTTTGTGTGCTGAACCCACGTTCGCATGCCACACTGGCAACTGGCATGACCATTGCCATCTTAATGGAGTTTCTCCATTTCAGTGAAGATGCCACCATGATCATGCAACACAGACTCTGCAAACTGTTGAAAGGAGAATAAAGCATACAAATCGCTGGAAACCGTGACTTGCTTAAACAATGCGAACTCTGACCGAGCTTCATCTGCACTTACATCAGTTGAAAAGTGTGCTAGGAGGTTTTCAAGTTTCTCTGCGCCATAAAGAGAAAAATTTTCAGAGGATTGCTTTGCCACTATGGCTTTTTTTGGTTCCAAAACAGTGAACCATGACAAAATAGTGAGTGCATCAGCAGGGAATCTTCTGTCAATTTCATCAATAAGTGCCCCAATATACTGTACCTACTCTTCATGTTGTCAAAGGCAGGCTTTTGAGTGTTGAGGTCAAAAAGCTTGTCTCCTTTAAACTTGTTGCCATCAAGAGAGCTAAAGAATTCCTGCTCTGCTGGGCCAGGGTGGACTATTATTTCTCTCATGCCCCTTTTCCACCAAAGCAGTTCCAGGGCTGGTTCGGGGCCAGTGCTTAGTTTGGAACCGGGTTTTCTGTTTCCACTGACAAAGAACTGGCTCTGGGGCCAGAAAAACTGGTTCCAGGGTAGCACCAACTCTCTGCTGGGCCAGAGGAAAGAACCGCTTACATCAGCAGGGGGGCGGAGTTGTTAAGCCCAACAACAATAACAAGACCGCGAAAGATCGCCATTTTTAAAGGGGTACCAAATATAACAGTTGCTGATGTGACAAAGTAACGTATTCTTAAGTATTCTATCAAATTTATATACTAGAAAACCAGGGCTCGAAATTAACTTTTTTTCTTTGTGTCCCCCAGTGGTCCCGAATTCTGTGTTGTATTGTCCCGAATGGAAGCAATAGTGTCCCCATTTTTTTCCTCTCTGAAATAACCAGTGGTTAATATTATCATATGAAGTTACTATTATATTTGTAACTACACGATTTTGAACCCTTTATATCATTTTTACAATAAGTCACAAAACACAAGTGACACATGTCCTATACATCATCTACTTCAAAATTACAGTTATTGCATTTTCAGTTTATTAAACTTTGGCGATCTCACTGTATGAATAGATACCCGTTTATTTAAAGGGGCCAACTAGCTCATTCAGAAAATGTTTCAACTCCCTACATCTGCAGTACACTTTAGTTGAAAATAAGACCCCTTTTATGTTCATTTCATCTACTTATACCTTGAATATCTGTTGGCATATATAAGGCCAACTTATCATTTTCACCATTACCGTTATCCATTTTTATGTAATATAGATGTTTTGAAAGCCATCAGCCATACCATCAATGGATGAAATGCCTTTGAGCAAGGCACCGACCCCAACATTGCTACAGGGACTGTAACAGTGTAAAAAACCGTAAAGTCACTTTGGATAAAAGTGTCATAAGTGCAAACAAAGCAATGTAATGCAAGTTTTTTTTTTTATTGTCACCTTTAGTCATAGAAATCATTTACATTATTTACAGTGCTTAATTTCATTTTCTTTGACCTAGATAAATTTCCCATTCATTTCTATGGAATTATTTGAAAAACTACACACATTTTCAAACATCCGCTGCTCTGGCATGCTTTCACCTAGAGACATGATTCAAACTTTAAAACGTAGAGAAACTTCTCCTCTGTGGATCTGGCATTCAACTTTTTGCTAGGTTCTATACTTTTGGCTCAGACCCAGCTCAAACACCATGTGGGTTCCTGGAGAAAGTCCGGCTTTATAATGGGTGTCTATTGCGTTACACACCAGTGGAGCTCGTTAAGTTAGAGTGTAGAGAGCTTGGAAAAATAGCTCAAACTTTCTCATTTAAACTGTGCTTTCAGCCCCAATTTTCACTCTACACACAATTTTCTCAAAAGTAGTAGCCACACTTGTCCTGATTCACACAATGTGTCTCCCTGAGCGATAGGACTTGGAGTTTTTGAATGAGAAGCCTGAAAGTCAGGAGAAGGCAGGCGCGCAGCCCCATAGACTCACATTATAAACGTGGCTGCGCTTTGATTGTTAAATCAGAAAAGCCACTCGTTTTTAACTCGCTCTAGTGTCCTCAATTTTTACACTACAGACAAAAAAAGTACATCAGTGTGTTCAGGAGACCCTTGTGGCACTCAATGTGAAATAATTTTGTGAATATCTCCTTCCGTTTTCGTGTAAATCCCCGTTGTTTGGAGGGAGCGCTCTGACGGAAAGCTGCCCTTTTTGTGTGCCCCTCCCCCACCCGCACGCTGAGCAGAGAGACACAAAAATACAGTCCAGCTCAGCTCCGGCAACTGTGACTGCTACGCGCACTGCATCACTCTCACGATTTCCCCCGGGGGAATTGTCGTCTCTAGATCTATTTTTTCCATTGTCCCGGGATTGTCCCAATTATGATAATTTTGTGTCCCAATGACATTTTTTATGGTCCCCGGGACGTCGGGACACCATTAGTTTCGAGCGCTGTAGAAAACAACGAAATATCTTGGTAATTGTAAATATAATAGTCGGTACGCTAAACGGCACAAGAGTCGCCATTTTTAAAAGACCGTGACGTCAGCGCTACCCACTGCACTAGGAGAGAAGCGCGTAATCATGGCGTCGGGCGCATCAAGTGAAAGCGACAGCTCTGTTGAATCATACGAAGAGATCCCGCAAGACACACTGCAAGCAGACTATGGCTTAGAAGGGTACCAGTTTGAACCTAGGAGAGGTACTCTCGACTCCGGTGATGACGAAAGAAGAGAAGAAAGCTCGAACTCACTTGGTGTTTTTCAGCGGAAACGAGTGAAAAGACACGTCTGGAGGATCGTTATGCTTTCCATCGGTCCTGTTATTACACCCGAAAGCAACACACTGTGGCATTGTGTAGCCGATCACTTACAATTCATCCTACTTTCCGATTCACACGTGCTATTCCCAACCTCAATGAGCCAACACAACTGGGCACATACATGCGTCATGAGTGTTACGCAGAGAAAATGAACGTGCATTCTGATTGGATAAAATTAATATCATGGCAGGCTGTTCAAACTGCGGAAATAGTTTGCTCGAGCTACTTTCAAAACACTATAACTTTCCAACCTTAGAACAAAAAACTTTTGTAAGGTTCATTAATGTGTGTTTTATTGTTATATTTACTCTATATATTGCCCTCTGTTCCCCTTTAAGCGACGAGAAGCAGCAGCTATACAAACGCGAAGTCATCCATTATTATTGTTGTTGTTGCTGCTGCTGCTTCTTCCGTGTTGTTTTTGCTTCG
This sequence comes from Neoarius graeffei, assembly GCF_027579695.1. Taxonomy (NCBI): domain Eukaryota; kingdom Metazoa; phylum Chordata; class Actinopteri; order Siluriformes; family Ariidae; genus Neoarius; species Neoarius graeffei. The sequence goes on along the minus strand of NC_083588.1, from coordinate 62,478,383 downwards.
ATATTCGCACCAAGGTTTATGCAAACGTAGCGACGTAACTGACGTATACAGCGACGTAATGACGTGGCTTCCCTTAGCACCGCGAGCTATGGAAAAGCAAACTGGTTCTCAGCTGGCTCGCAAGTTGAACGAGTTGTGAACCAGCACCGGCCCCGAACCAGCCCTGGAACTGATTTGGTGGAAAAGGGGTATGAGAGCCTCTTTGGTACCTTCAACCATTGGTTGGACTGTGGAGAAGTCCAGATCTTGTCTTTGAAAATGTTTAGAGAGAATGACAACATGCGCAAGTACATCTTTGAGTGTGTGGCAGAGGGAAACAAAATTGAACTGCCTGACAGAGTTCAGTAAACCTTTGGCTTTGTCAGCATCCTGGTTATTGGATGCAGCCATGTGTTCCAGGACATCTCTAAGAGATTTCGGTGATCTACACACCACAGACACAGCATTGTGGACCGAGAGCCACCTGACTGTATGTGGCTTGGTGAAGTTCAGTTCAGCCTCATCTACCCGTCTCTGCAATTCATGGAGCTTGTTGCTCCTAACAGCTGAGTTACTGAAAAACAGAAAAATAGACTTTAAATCTTCTTGAAATTTTTTCACACATCTGGCTGCATCACTGGCCGCGAGAGAAAGTTGATGAGCAGTGCAATGTACCCCGATCAAAGCAGAGTTGAATTCACCTCTGAGTTTCTTAATAACTCCTTGGCGGCAGCCGGTCATGACCGCAGCTCCATCAGTACAGACTGCTACAAGTTTTTTGCCTTCCAATTTCTTTTCTGTCATCAACTTCTTTACATCCTCAAATACGGTATCTGCTCTTCCATCCATAATTTCACTGTTCCTGAACAATGCTGTTTTAATCTTGTCATCATTTATGTACCTCACATATGTAATAAGTCACTTCATGTTACTTACATCAGTGGACTCATCTAGTATTAAGGCAAACACAGGACTTTTTAAAGCACAGCAGCGTCAAGATCTTCTGTGAGTGTGTCTCTTCTTGCCCCTTTTCCACCAAAGCAGTTCCAGGGCTGGTTCGGGGCCAGTGCTTAGTTTGGAACTGGGTTTTCTGTTTCCACTGACAAAGAACTGGCTCTGGGGCCAGAAAAACCGGTTCCAGGGTAGCACCAACTCTCTGCTGGGCCAGAGGAAAGAACCACTTACGTCAGCGGGGGGGCGGAGTTGTTAAGACCAACAACAATAACAAGACCGCGAAAGATCGCCATTTTTAAGCGACGAGAAGCCGCAGCTGTACAAACGCAAAGTCATCCATTATTATTATTGTTGTTGTTGCTGCTGCTGCTTCTTCCGTGTTGTTTTTGCTTCGATATTCGCGCCAAGGTTTATGCAAACGTAGCGACGTAACTGACGTATACAGCGATGTAATGACATGGCTTCCCTTAGCACCGCGAGCTATGGAAAAGCAAACTGGTTCTCAGCTGGCTCGCAAGTTGAACGAGTTGTGAACCAGCACCAGCCCCGAACCAGCCCTGGAACTGATTTGGTGGAAAAGGGGTATGTGATAGCCTGGTGCATTTCTGTTGCTCCCTTCTCATTCACATAAGTTCCATAACTGGCTGGTGACAGTTTTTTGAAAGCGGGACACTCCATCTCCTTCAAAAATTTAACTATGGGGCTAAATTTTGAGTTGGGCAGTTCTGCAACAAAGTATGCGGGTTTTAGGCCTTTTGTTTCCTCATCGCACTGTAACTGGGCTACCTCGATTGCGTTAGCCATGGCATTCCTTGCTAAATTAGCCTCACGCTTGCGTTTCATTGCTGCGGTATGGGAAACGCCATTTGAATGGCGAATTAACGTTGACGTCTTAAAACATCTGCTTTTAAAAATTGCAGTGCTATGGGCTTTGCAGCTCATTTCACCATCATTAAATTCGAGCCAAGGATATTTTCAGCCAGGTTGCCTGAAAGTTGTTTCTGCGCGTCCCCCTTTGCAACGTCGACGTTAACGTTAGCCGTCTCGCCCTGTGTATTCTCAGCAGTATTCTCAACAGTAGCGCTCACACTGCTATTACTAGGGCTGAACGATATATTGTTATCGTATCCATATCTAGATATGAACATTCAAGATATTAATATCGAAAAAGCAACGAGAAAGACGATATAGATTTCCCCTCCCCGCGCTCGCCCTGCATGTACAGCTCTGGCAGTCACAACAAACATCATTTTTACGATTGCCCTTGAATGCACCGCTAACCTTATTTCATGCTTGCTGTGGATCGACAGCTGAAGCCAACCAATGACAAACATATGAGGGCGGGAGTGAGGGAGACGGAGACCGACGTGCACGCACACTACAGACACAGCGGGGAAATTAAAAAGAAAGAAAGAAAATGAGTGCGGAAGATAATGCGGCCAGTGGCGGTGCGGAATCTGACTTGGTGCCAAAACATAAATCATCCTCCATTATTTGGAGGTGTTTTGAATTCAAAAAGGACGATGTTAACCAGAGTGAGGTGTTGTGCAGGTCGTGCTTAGCAAAAATTGCGACAAAGCAAGGTAGCACAACAAACATGTTTCACCACCTGAAACACCACCATCGCGTGCTGCACGAAGAGTGTACGGCAATGAGAGAAACACCGGGGACTTCTCAGTCATCCCAAAATAAGCCAAAGCAAAGTCTGATTGCTGATGCGTTCAGTAGCGTTACACCGTACGAGTCGACGTCCACCAGACATAAAGAAATTACAGACACTATAACATACCACATTGCAAAAGACATCGTACCTGTGTACACCGTCTTGAAAGAGGGCTTTAAAAAAAAAATGTTTCGGACGCTGGACAAGCGTTATAAAATACCATCCCAGTAAAATGTTTGATTTGTAATTTATTTATTCGTAATTTATGTTAATGTTGATGACTGGCAGTGAGTTCTTAAAAATAAAACTGCACTTTCCACATTTTTTTGTATTATGTTTTTATTTTTCTGAAAAATGCTTGGTTTTCATCGAACCCGTAGTCATATCGTATCGTATCGATATCGAGATATCTGGCATGAATATCGAGATATGAAATTTTGTCCATATCGTTCAGCCCTGGCTATTACCACCATCAGATTCAGGAGTTTTCCTCTTAGCAGGGGAAACTTCTGCCACTGCACTTGTACATTTTAGCCAGCGGTCCAGGTTTGTTTTACAGCGAAAGTCCGAGAGAGGAAGAGTGCGCGCGTTGTATCTGTCTGTGCGTGTGTGTGAACTGTCTGTGTCTGCCGTTTTTTTTTTTCTGAGTAGGCTACGGGGGGAGAGGTGGGTCAGTCAGTAAAAGGAGGGTTCAATTCAAGTAACCTTGAGAACAGAAGGTAGTCACGCATTCACACTGATCCATTATTAGATTGACGTTGTCAGGCAATGCAGTAATGTGTGCGGGAATCTCTCACATCAGAATCATTAAAGGTGCGGGAATTTAAAAAAAAAAAAATGTGCAATACCTGCAATCCCGCGCCCAAATTCAGGCCCTGAATGGCATCAATTCTTTGCATCACCGTAAGATGTAACAGAGTGTAGAATTGAAACCTTGCTTTCAATTTAAAACTACAGGTTGCAGATGCAAACACTGTGAATGAAGTACATTTTGGGTAACAATCTATTGTTCAAGCTAGAAACTTAATCTTGACAAAATGTAACATGACGTGTAACATGAGAATGAATGCTTTGTTTCTTGAAGAACAGTTGTATTCTATTTTTTATTGTGGTGATACCTTTATTAGTATGCTGTGTGGGTTTGATAACTAGTACATTTATGAATTAGTTGGTATACTTCAAGTTGTAGTAGCCCGCAGTGTCAGGGCGAGGGGGATGAAAGACCTGTGGAGGGATCATGGAATGATAACTTTGCTGCAGAGAAGGACCTGTGAAGACTGAAATTAAAAATAGAGTGAGAGAATAAAGAATTACACTAATGCTACGAGTTGTAAAGCTAGATATGATGTACACTATCGTTCAAAAGTTTGGGGTCACCCACCATAAGTTGTAAAATGAATAGAAAATATAGTCAAGACATTTTTTCTGGCCATTTTGAGCATTTAATCGACCCCACAAATGCAGGGGCTTCAAAGTTTGGGAGAATAGCAGGGTATAAATAATTTACAGCAGGGTGCAAAATGGTAAAATGTCTGCCAGCAGCAGATATAACGCATGCAAAGCGTGCGGGGGGGGGTCAAAGGGGGATGCGCCCCCCCTTTGGGCACAGAAAATTTTATGAAATGCACTGAGAAATGGTGGCCTCCGGTAACTTTTAACAGTGAAAATAAAGGGTAATCAATACTATTTGGAAACTTGAAATATGAAACCATACCTCAGTCATTTTATCAAATTTCAGAAATATTTGCAAACACATAAAAAGTAGTCCGATTGAAATCCACATATGGATGATATAATAATTTTAAGTCTGATGTGCACTTTGACTAAGCTAAGGTGACAAGTTTCTCCAGATTCTCTAATACTATTGAAGAATATGGTGAAATCTTGAATACAGATGAAGAACAAAACAACTTCAATTATAATCAAAATGTTTATTTTTTGGCAGTCAATAAACTGTTACATAAAATGCAGCTACATGTACTTCATCAGCTGACTTCATCGTTATTAAAAAACAGCAGCTAGCAGCACTCACTGACAGTCTCAACATTTCTATTGAAAATAACTTTTATCCAAATCTCATCAACCTAATCATGTAGAGGGCTACTGAATCGAAATTATATAAATCTAGTTAGGCCAAATAAAAAAAATAGTGTGTTTCCGGTAACCCGACCGATCGAGAATTTCCGCGTCGAAATTGCCGACCGTAAAGTTTTTATTACAAATTTCCCTCGATATTTTAGTGTAAGCGGCGTTAGTTTGTCATAATTTTTTGTTTCAACGCATTCAAGTTGTGAAAGAAATTATAAAAAGTAAAATGTTTCGCCACTTCTATCAGCCCTCCTACATAAACATGGAAGCGCACTTAGGAAAACTGAGCCGAGCCGCCATTAACCATTCACAGTCCATGGAACACTCTAAGGCAATCAGAGTACGGCTTACATATGGCACAAGGGGCAGTAATGGCTGCACTCGTCGAGGATGTAAACAAAGTTGACGCGGCAACGGACATACATGACATAGTGGATGTAATTTACGTTCACAACTTTTTTTGCCGTCAGAAATATTTAATATTAAATTTTGTGACTCGACTAACAATAGCCAGCGGCATAACAAGCCACAGATGGCGATTTGCCGCCGGTGACCGGCTACTTTTGAGACCGCAGAAATGTGATGCTCCAGAAACTCAATCTGCTCAAAGGAAGGTCAGTTTTATAGCTTCTCTAAAGAGCTCAACGGTTTTCAGCTGTGCTGACATGATTGTACAAGGGTTTTCTAATCATCCATTAGCCTTCTGAGGCAATGAGCAAACACATTGTACCATTAGAACACTGGAGTGAGAGTTGCTGGAAATGGGCCTCTATACACCTATGGAGATATTGCACCAAAAACCAGACATTTGCAGCTAGAATAGTCATTTACCACATTAGCAATGTATAGAGTGCATTTCTGATTAGTTTAAAGTGATCTTCATTGAAAAGAACAGTGCTTTTCTTTCAAAAATAAGGACATTTCAAAGTGACCCCAAACTTTTGAACGGTAGTGTAAATATAGGCATTATTAGGTTGAGAAGGGTGTAGTATGGAGGCTTGTGTATTTGCAGAAAATATTTCCAAATTGCAGAACAAAATTGACATTCTGCAATATTGCAGAACACTGGAAAAAAGTATTTCGACCACTGTGTGCATTTATTTCAAGACCCAAGTATTTTGATACTGTTGTTAAATACATAAATGAGAACAACACAGAGCACCATAATATAATATCAACAAATAATAATACATTGGAAAACTTGGCAACTTGGTGTATGAGTATCGAAAACAAATACAACCCCCGATTCCAAAAAAGTCGGGACAAAGTACAAATTGTAAATAAAAACGGAATGCAATGATGTGGAAGTTTCAAAATTCCATATTTTATTCAGAATAGAACATAGATGACATATCAAATGTTTAAACTGAGAAAATGTCTCATTTAAAGAGAAAAATTAGGTGATTTTAAATTTCATGACAACAACACATCTCAAAAAAGTTGGGACAAGGCCATGTTTACCACTGTGAGACATCCCCTTTTCTCTTTACAACAGTCTGTAAACGTCTGGGGACTGAGGAGACAAGTTGCTCAAGTTTAGGGATAGGAATGTTAACCCATTCTTGTCTAATGTAGGATTCTAGTTGCTCAACTGTCTTAGGTCTTTTTTGTCGTATCTTCCGTTTTATGATGCGCCAAATGCTTTCTATGGGTGAAAGGTCTGGACTGCAGGCTGGCCAGTTCAGTACCCGGACCCTTCTTCTACGCAGCCATGATGCTGTAATTGATGCAGTATGTGGTTTGGCATTGTCATGTTGGAAAATGCAAGGCCTTCCCTGAAAGAGACGTCGTCTGGATGGGAGCATATGTTGCTCTAGAACCTGGATATACCTTTCAGCATTGATGGTGTCTTTCCAGATGTGTAAGCTGCCCATGCCACACGCACTAATGCAACCCCATACCATCAGAGATGCAGGCTTCTGAACTGAGCGCCGATAACAACTTGGGTCGTCCTTCTCCTCTTTAGTCCGAATGACACGGCGTCCCTGATTTCCATAAAGAACTTCAAATTTTGATTCGTCTGACCACAGAACAGTTTTCCACTTTGCCACAGTCCATTTTAAATGAGCCTTGGCCCAGAGAAGACGTCTGCGCTTCTGGATCGTGTTTAGATACAGCTTCTTCTTTGAACTATAGAGTTTTAGCTGGCAACGGCGGATGGCACGGTGAATTGTGTTCACAGATAATGTTCTCTGGAAATATTCCTGAGCCCATTTTGTGATTTCCAATACAGAAGCATGCCTGTATGTGATGCAGTGCCGTCTAAGGGCCCGAAGATCACGGGCACCCAGTATGGTTTTCCGGCCTTGACCCTTACGCACAGAGATTCTTCCAGATTCTCTGAATCTTTTGATAATATTATGCACTGTAGATGATGATATGTTCAAACCCTTTGCAATTTTACACTGTCGAACTCCTTTCTGATATTGCTCCACTATTTGTCAGCGCAGAATTAGGGGGATTGGTGATCCTCTTCCCATCTTTACTTCTGAGAGCCGCTGCCACTCCAAGATGCTCTTTTTATACCCAGTCATGTTAATGACCTATTGCCAATTGACCTAATGAGTTGCAATTTGGTCTTCCAGCTGTTCCTTTTTTGTACCTTTAACTTTTCCAGCCTCTTATTGCCCCTGTCCCAACTTTTTTGAGATGTGTTGCTGTCATGAAATTTCAAATGAGCCAATATTTGGCATGAAATTTCAAAATGTCTCACTTTGGACATTTGATATGTTGTCTATGTTCTATTGTGAATACAATATCAGTTTTTGAGATTTGTAAATTATTGCATTCCGTTTTTATTTACAATTTGTACTTTGTCCTAACTTTTTTGGAATCGGGGTTGTATACTTAGTATCATGACTATAGCACCCAAACTATGTCCAACATGCTTTCTGTATTTAACCATTTATGAGAGAGAAAGCATTAGGAGCTCCATATTGACTAGGAATCATCTCATCTCATTATCTCTAGCTGCTTTATCCTTCTACAGGGTCGCAGGCGAGCTGGAGCCTATCCCAGCTGACTACGGGCGAAAGGCGGGGTACACCCTGGACAAGTCGCCAGGTCATCACAGGGCTGACACAGACACAGACAACCATTCACACTCACATTCACACCTACGGCCAATTTAGAGTCACCAGTTAACCTAACCTGCATGTCTTTGGACTGTGGGGGAAACCGGAGCACCCGGAGGAAACCCACGCGGACACGGGGAGAACATGCAAACTCCACACAGAAAGGCCCTCGCCGGCCACGGGGCTCGAACCCGGACCTTCTTGCTGTGAGGCGACAGCGCTAACCACTACACCACCGTGGACTAGGAATCAACTTGAAAAAGATTAATTATTCCATAAAAATCATATCGCAGCCAAGGCCTACCCTGCTCCCACGTTTGCTTATAAGTCCTTTGTCGTTTCTCCTTCTCGTACGCTTTATCAGCGGCCTTCTTCTCCTCTTCAGATCGAGGTCGCTTTGTCCCCGTCTCTGGCGGTTTCTGTACACCTTTCAGAAAATTCCACATCGCAACGTAGCTTTGGCAGATGTAGATGTAAACAACAACAAAAACACGTGTCTAAATGGGCGATAATGTGGCCACATCTATTAAATTTGATAACGTGATTACCGCGATATTCAACGAGATGCGTTATATGCATGCGCAGTAATGAAAAATCTGACAGCCTGACTCGTACACGATATGATTCGGAATTCTTCGGTATTTTCCATCCTGCCGATAAACACGTCGATGAACACAGACACGGCACACGCTTAATATGTGGCGGCTTTAGTTGACGGTGTGTCTGAATCTTCACTTCATATACATTTTTTTTTATTTTCAGCTGGCTAGTGACAGGAATTACCCACCAAATGACAAATTAAGTCGCCTCGGCCGACTGGACCACCGCGAATTTTGAGCTGTGTTCTGCCTTTCATCTGTTCCACCAAATACTGAAAGGGAACTCACTCTCACACACACACACACACACACACACACACACACACACACACACACACCTGTGAGAGCACAGAATTCACATCATAGGATTCATCTTTTGGATAGATTAGCCAATCATTTGGATTTGTCACTTCACGTCTAACTTGGATATAATTAAGATTCCGGCGTTACTCATCAGCGTCTCCGTGTCGTGAATCGAACAGGAAACGACCAGCTGCTTTCGATTACTAGTATGAGCACAATGTTAAGTGGAGATCAGAGGACTTTTTTTCCACCCCTCTCCTTGTGTGGTCATTACATAGAATGGTTAGCCACATGGTCATGTGATCAACAGTGTGCGTGAGAGAGGCAGGTTTATCACACCCTCTCGTCAGTTGTTGCAAATGTGTATGACTTACGTATGCGCGGTCACATTTACAGTGCCTTGCAAAAGTATTCATACCCCTTGAACTTTTTCACATTTTTCCACCACAAACTTAAAAGTTTTTTATTGAGATTTCATGTGATAGACCAACACAGAGTAGCACATAATTGTGAAGTGAAACGAAAATGATAAATGGTCTTCAAAATTTTAAACAAATAAAAATCTGAAAAATGTGGTGTGCATTAGTATTCAGCCCCCTGTACTCTGATACCTCCAAATACAATCCAGTGCAATCAATTGCCTTCAGAAGTCATCTAATTAGTTAATAGAGTCCTACTGTGTGTAATTTACTCTCAGCATAAATACACTTGTTCTGTGAAGGCCTCAGTGGTTTGTTAGAGAACACTGAAGAACAAACAGCATCATGAAGACCAAAGAACTCACCAGACAGGTCAGGGATAAAGTTCTGGAGAAGTTTAAAGCAGGGTTAGGTTATAAAAAAAATATCCCAAGCTCTGAACATCTCAAGAAGCACTGTTCAATCCATCATTCAAAAATGGAAAAAGTATGGCACAACTGCAAACCTACCAAGACATGGCCGTCCACCTAAACTGACAGAGCGAGCAAGGAGAGCACTGGTCAGAGCAGCAGCCAAGAGGCCCATGATCACTCTGGAGGAGCTGCAGAAATCCACAGCTCAGGTGGGAGAATCTGCGACAACTAGAAGTCGTACACTCCACAAATCTGGCCTTTTTGGAAGAGTGGCAAGAAGAAAGCCATTGTTGAAAGACAGGCATAAGAAGCCATGTAGGGGACACAGCAAACATGTGGAAGAAGGTGCTTTGGTCAGATGAGACCAAAGTTGAACTTTCTGGCCTAAATGCAAAGCGCTATGTGTGGCAGAAAACTAACACTGCTCATCACCCTGCACACACCATCCCCACTGTGAAACATGGTGGTGGCAGCATCATGCTATGGGGATGCTTTTCTTCAGCAGGGACAGGGAAGCTGGTCAGAGTTGAGGGGAAGCTGGATGGAGCTAAATGCAGGGCAATCCTGGAAGAAAACCTGTTGGAGGCTGCAAAAGACTTGAGACTGGGAAGGAGATTCACCTTCCAGCAAGACAATGACCCTAAACATACAGCCAGAGCTACAATGGAATGGTTTAGATCAAAGAATATTCATGGGTTAGAATGGCCCAGTCAAAGTTCAGACCTAAATCCCATTGAGCATCTGTGGCAAGACTTGAAAATTGCTGTTTGTTCACAGACGCTCTCCATCCAATCTGGCTGAGCTTGAGCTATTTTGCAAAGAAGAATGGGCAAAAATTTCAGTGTCTAGATGTGCAAAGCTGGTAGAGACATACCACAAAAGACTTGCAGCTGTAATTGCAGCAAAAGGTGGCTCTACAAAGTATTGACACGGGGGGCTGAATACTAATGCACATCACATTTTTCAGATTTTTATTTGTTTAAAATTTTGAAGACCATTTATCATTTTCGTTTCACTTCACAATTATGTGCTACTCTGTGTTGGTCTATCACATAAAATCTCAATAAAAACTTTTAAGTTTGTGGTTGTAAGGTGGAAAAATGTGAAAAAGTTCAAGGGGTATGAATACTTTTGCAAGGCACTGTACAACCCTGATAAACTGCTGTAGGTCTGTTAATAAGGACATGAACATTTTAATAGTAATTATTAGGTCTGTCTCGCAAAACATGACCCCCCCCAAGCAGATGAAGCTATGGTCTTAGTAAAAAGTATATCAAGTCTCTGAGAAAACCAACTTTCTGAATGCATCTCAGGAACGCTCGTTTGTGTTTGGCTGCACTTCCTGTCAATCATTTTATAGGTATGCTACTCTGACGGCTACTGTAGAGCCTGGGGGCGGAGTTTAGCGAGTATGAGCAGGAATCATGCAAATGCTGAATCCACCTACCTGTTAGAGATCTAACAAGTTAAAGGGACAAAAACTAATCCTACCTAACCTCACCTTCCCTCACTTTTACAGATTAACCACAAATCTACATTTGTACACATTATTCCTCAGTTCTGTTCACCTCGTTTCCCTTCTTAAACAAATTATGGGATGGATTTCTCCAGGAATGACTTGCTTCAAACGTGTCCGAATGTACAGAACTGCGAGAGGGGTTCCTTATGGCCCAAAATATTTTTGATCTCAGTGTGCCACTAGGGCTGTGCGATGTCCCCTTAATTGGCATCGACGATGTTTGCAGTGCAAACATCGTGATGGACGATCATATCGTGGGTGATATGATCGTAATAATACCACATTATTAAATATATTATTATTATTAAAAGTATTAGATACTCATCCGAGGCTTTGGCACGTAAAGAAAAAAAAGCGCTAGGTGATGTGGAATATTTGGCCTTGATAACGTGGTCCAGCTGCAACATGATGCCCTATATGTCAGCTACCGTACATTATGTGGACCGAGAGTGGGCAATGCAGCCCAAATGCCTGCAGACGAGTTCCATGCCAGAGACGCACTCAGCGGACAATTTAGAAGACGCATTGCGCGAGACACTTGCCGAATGGAAAATAGAGGAGAAAAAGATCGCCTGTATAACAACGGGGCAAATATTGTCGCAGCCATCAGGCAATTGAAATGGCCGTGGTTAAGTTGTTTTGGGCACAATTTGAACCTGGCCATAACCAACTCGCTTGCGCAACAGAGGGCCAGTACAGACCGAGCATTTGGAGTTTGCCGAGCAGTCAACACTGCGTTTGTGCACAGCTGGCTTCGGAGAAATGAGCTGCGCAAAGCGCAGGTGGAAATGAACCTCCCCGAGCACTCACTGATCACGGCAAGATATTAATCTGCTCTAACAATGAAAGACTAGTATTCAAACTATGAGAAGAAACTACACTTAAGCTATTACTCATTGTTTATTTACACCATATCAATTGAAGATGCGTTTCGGCCTTTAGTGCGCACTTGAACGCGCTAATTTTTCCAATTTATTAGTGTTTGAATTATTGCACCAGCTTTTAAAATCATGATTTAATATTGTTTTTTTTTGTTTTTTTTTTAAACTGTCTTTACATTTGTCAGAATCACCTTCATTCTTCCATTTGGTTTGACATTATGGCTTAGAGTGGACCATTCTGTGTCTGGCCTAATTACCAGATTAAAGTTATTTGACTTCTGCCGAAGTCTGCGCTTCACTGCCGTTTGGGGTGCAATATTTCCCGACTGAAGTCGTTAATAGTGGCTATTTGTTTGAACAACATGACAAATTTTACATTAAAAGTATAGTGTAGGCTAAAAAATGAAGTCAAAATTTATTATTAGTAGCATACTGTATTTGTGTAACCACATGTTATGTTCACTAGCACGTCCCTGCACCATAGCCTACGTGAACAAGCGGTAATAGGATATTACTTTATAATGATTTATATAATTATGTATTTATAATTATATGTTATATATTTATATATTAAACAAAACTAACTAACAAAAAACTAACTTTAGGTTAAATAGGCCCAGATGATACCGTATATGCATGATTATGACAGGAGGGGGCGTGGTATCACGATGGTGATGGATGACCACCATCGTCGATGGACGATGGCATCGTCTATCGGCACAGCCCTATGTGCCACTCCTGCTGCACTTCCCTTTTTTTTGTAATATAAATTAAACCAAATTGCGTTTGAAAAAGTGGTGCTGCATTTCGAAATGATGGAGGCTGAAGGAGGAAGTCAGATATCTGGAAATGAGCTCATAATTCTACATAAAAATAAAAATTTTTTTAAAAAAATCTATTTTCTACTCCTGAACGTCTTTTAATGCTACCGGGTTCCTCGTTGCATGACACATATATTACATCTCTCTCTTTTTCAACTTCCTCATCGTCGTATTACACATAACCGTGCACTAAACCACTAACGCTCTGAAATGATCCGAGAACGACACACTGCTGATCGTTCCAGACTGGCACACTGATTGGCTCATCTTCAAAAGGTGGAACAGTTGGCAGGTCTGGTGATTATAATACAATAAAATCAGTGATACGCGTCACTGCATAATGTGACAGAGTAACGTTACGTTGTTATATCACAGTCGACCCAATTCTGCCCCGATTTATGATCTGCATATCTGATTCGGAATAGGTTTCACTCCGGATTCCCTTCCTGACACAACCCTTCCCAATCTGTCCAGGCCTAGGACTGGCACTCAGAATGCACTGAATGCATTAATTAAACCTGAGATTACATTAATGACATTTCGCAGACACTCTTATCGAGAGCAGCGTACAACAGGACTCTGACACACCCAGGGAGCAGTTGGGGGTTTAGGGGCCTTGCTCAAGGGCACTTCAGCCACTCCTGGTGCTCCAGGGAATGGAACCAGTGACCTTTTGGTCCCAAAGCTGCTTCTCTAACCTTTACGCCATGCAGAAGTGGTGAAAATCATTTTACTGTGTTTTTTTTTAAGCCATCAGTTCTGGATAATTAAACCGTTTATTTCTGAGACATTTTAGTGTAATGATCAGATATCCACAAACTCCAGTGTTCACTGGGATGAGTAATTGTGCTGAGTGATGGTGGGGGTGGAGTTCTGCTCTGGCCACCAATGACTCACTAAAACAATACCACAGCTTCAGAGAAACATCACCGCAGGGTCCTCCAGAAAATCTAAAGTAGCCAGCTTTATATATATATTTAAAAAAAAAAAAAAAAAGGGGTAGTAGGCGGCTCTGGAATTTGCGATGCGCTGATGCTGGGGTGGGGTGTCTGCAGGCATGCCCCCCCAGAAATATTTGAAATTTAATAATAATGTTAAATTTATATAGCGCCTTTCAAGAAACCCAAGGACGTTTTACAATTATAGACAAGGAAAAATAAATAAATAAATAAATAAATAAAATTAAATAAAAAGAAATAAAAAATAATAATAAAAAAAAAATAAAAAGTAAAAAGTCCACCAAGTAGGGGTCAGGATGTAATTCCCGTGGTGTAGCAGCCACAGTCCCACCAAAAGGCGCACGAAAACGAGTCCCACATCTCCAGCACCGCCGCCGTCAGCAACATCGCTCGAACACCACGCCATGGATCCACAAAGCGAGCAGAGAAGCTCCGCCACGCAGAGCGCTGGTGTGTCCCAAACCGCCTGCACAGCCGCCGCGACGCCACCGAGCAACATCGCTCGGAACATCACGCCAAGCACAAAAGCACAGAGCGCTGGACAACCACGACGTAAAATGAGCAACGAGCTCACTGCAGTCCACAGCTGGGAGCGCAGGCATCGCCCACAGCGAACCAAGGCCTGGAGGGAACCGACGCCCAAAACTGGGTCTGGAGCTACACCACAACCGGCAGACAAAAACACTCAAACAAACATCAAACTACACAAACACACAGAAATAAATAAAAAAATAAATAAAAATGAAAATAGAAAAAGAAAATAAAAAGAAAATAAAAAAAGCTCTGGTGAGAAGCGGCAGCCAGAACGCGCACGACGTACTCTCACCCGGAAATGAAAAATAAAAAAATAAAAATACATAACCTTTAATTTACATGCCTTCTGGCACATTCTCAGCTAATAAATTAACCATTTCCCTGTAAAATACTTGCAGAACTTGTATGAAATTTCCCTCCAAACGTGCGTGCGTGCTTGGCTTTCTCAGTTCCCCTCTGTAGTATGCTGCCTGACTCTAACATAACTACATACGCCACAGCGTGGTCATGTGGTCCGGCTCAGCCAATCAGAGCACAAGAATCAATCAACAAATATGGCGTCACATCCGGGCACGCTAGACCCAAATCAAAGACAATTTTATGGTGAAATAATTGGATTTGCAGCAAATCCTGGGCAGCGGAGACTATATAAAAATCACTTGAACATTGAAAGGCAAGTTTTTATTTTTTTCTGGGATCGAGTTGCCGGCACAGACCGTCTGTGTAGGTGGAGAAAACTGCCGATTGCCAGCACTTGTGGACATCTCTGCCATCTACGTATCACGTGACAACATCCCTGCGTGTAGACCGATTAAAACCCGTTATAGCCGCGTCCCTGCTTGCCGTCATGTCGTGTACCGCTGCAGGGCTGCGTGCTAACGGCGAAGATTGCGATTACGTTTCTACACGTTCTGATTGTGACGTGCGTTTCAGTTATAGACATTAACCAGTACATGCAATCAATCAATTTGCAAAATCAGATTGTAACTGCCTCCATCTTTATCCTCATCGGTTTTAGATCAGTGAGAACACGAATATCACGACAACAGAAACACCACATTCTGTATTTTGTGTAAAACTTTCAACAGGCTGGCTGATATGACCGAAACATCGTATCACGATTCTCAAAGTCATTTCTACAATACACATCATGATATTTAAGGTTTGGGAACAAATTGTCAGCAATACCTTTTTTTTTTTTTATTAAACTATCTCCAAAAAAGTCAGAATGTAAATTATTTTTATTTATACTAAGCAAGTAAATAAATGGACACACACACATGGCAAAGAATATTTTTACACCTGTAAAAATTTTAACATTTTATGAAACTTTTAATTCATCCACTCTTTAAAAATAAATAAATAAATAAAAGAAAAAAAATCTCAAAAGTGCATTGTGAGAATTTATCGCGATAGTAATATATATCATATCGCCCAGCCCTGATCTATACTACATTAAACCGATCAGGTATCACCGTGGATTAATTTCCTTTTCTATGCTCGAAAAACCGCATGTCTGATCGTCCAAGACGACTAAAGTATGTGCAAGGACGAGTAAAACTTTAACGGTAATCATCCGATCAGACGACAAAAGTTAGTGCTGGCAACCTAAGCAACCGCTCCGTGATGCAGATCTGAAGTGTCAGTAGCATATTTCAATTATTATTATTCTGCAAAGTGAATCACGTATCGTGACATCTGACTCCTCGTCAAAACAAAGTTCACCCGTGTCTATCAAAAACCTTGTTTTCTTGGACTGGTTCCTGTATAAAGTTAATCCTACCAAATCTCGTTTCACGGGAAATGCGTTAAAAAGTTTTATTCATCAACACGGCAATATATAAAAGTACAAAAAAAATATTTTAAGGAAATCATTCAAATTTCCTTGTTTTTGGTTATAATTCATCGAAGCATGCATGTGTTCGAGTCTACTGGAAAAGCTCGGCTCAGAGGGGTCCATGTAATGACATAATTATACCAATGGGCTAAAGGCAACGAGGGTTGAGGACATTGTGTGCCAGCAGCACGGTTGAAGCAGGCAGGTGTTAAACTTGGAACTTTTATATCACGATTGGAGTTAATAATAAACAATATCACTGAGTAATGTTCCTTACCTCTAACCTGTGTGTGTGTGTGTGTGTGTGTACATAATGATTTTTTTTTTATTGCTTTTGATGTTTCATATATTTTGTAATATTTTTATTTTCTAAATATTTATCAACATACCGTCATTGTGGCACGGGAGCCTGTGATTGGTGGACAGCTGACAAAGGGTGTCTCCCATTGGTTGTAAATCGTGACATTAAAATCGTAAACACATACGGGAGCCGCTGACTGCCTGTTCACATACTGAAGCCAAGCGGAGATGTCCGCCGTCTGTTGCCGTTGTCCAAAGAAAAAAAGCTCTACTACTGGATTACTTGGATAATCTTAGTCAGAAAGAAGTGAAGGATAGATATTCGTGGAAATTAGTTTATTAGCAGCTATGATCCATACAAAATTCCTCAAAACGACTGGAGTGACGGTGTAGATTTGGAGCCTAACATTAGCTACATGTTGGAATATACCTTCTTTTTCCAGAAAAGTCCCGACACGGAAGAACAGCTTAAAAAAAAAAAACCTACAAAAGCAAGAAAACCTTGTTTGTATAAAGACTTTCCCCAACATTAGCTTTTGGGAACAGAATGTTGCGAAAGCCAAAGCATTTACTCTCAAAAGGACTCCAACCTGAACTGTGGGCTGGATGGTAAACTATTCCAGCCCTGTATGTCTCAGCAACCCCAAGGACATGTAGTTACAGAGCTGTTTGCACTATCATTTATACAGTGATGTTTATTATTGTTAAAACAATATCTGAAGTGTTATTTGTAAAATAAATCAAACAATATTGCAAGATTTTATTTTAATTTTATCTAATGGTGGACGGTACAATAATTACAAACACTAACAGAATCAGCACATTCCAGTTGTAGCTAGTCATATAGTAACTACAATCACCCTTGTAATAATAATTTCAATAAACGGTTAATGTTCAGTTCCCTTTTCATTAATTCTCGATTCAAAGGCACAGCTGAGTCACACAGGTTGATCAGTCAGTGCGTTTACATGCACAACCAAATCGAGCTACTGTCGGTAATCGAGCTAAGGGTCCCAGCAGGGGTGCTAGAGAAATCCAATCCTACATGCACACAAGGAAATCGAGCTATTGTGTGAGGTACATTGTGCACCCGAGCCACAGGTGGCGCTACACGCCCCATCGTGTTGGTACACTTCCGGTTGTCGTCATGAAGAGCTATTCAAGAGTATAAACAAAGTTATCAGTTCCGTGTTCACAAGAAGAACGACGACGAGGACAGCAACATCGAGATATATATATATATATATATATATATATATATATATATATATACCGTCATTGTGGCACAGGAGCCTGTGATTGGTGGACAGCTGATATATATATATATATATATATATATATATATATATATATATATATATATATATATGTTAGTGCTGTCAAGCGATTAAAATATTTAATCATGATTAATGTCGCGACAGTCATAGTTAACTCGCGATTAATCGCAATTTAATCGCACATTTTTGTCACATAAAAAAACATTGTAATTCTCTTATCAGCATAAAAAAGTGAATGAGCTTGATTTGTACCAATGTTTTTTTTTTTTTTATTGCAAAGCATAACACGTCTTGACACAGCCACTGCAAAGTGAAACCTAAGCCAAGCACCGGCGCGGGGCTAGCAAGAGAACCATGAGTGAAATGATCTACTGTTTGAGTTAGTCTACAACTCTAATCAGAGAGATAGGTTACACAGTGACGGTAGGCTTGACATGCTTGATTATAATATAAAGTACACTATTATATTAAGTTTAAGTTGTTCGTTGATAAATATTGCATTGAATCTGATCTTTACTGTTTCAGCTCACTTAACACATTTTGTACTTTTACACTTTCTGCCTGTTGATGTGTCACGCTGTCCAATCAGAGGCGGCCAAATTTGCATATTACAGGAAGGATTTCTGGGATAGCATTGATTTTACAGTTCAGAGGGATCTGGCTTCTTTAGACGCTGTCTTCTTAAAACTGAATAAATATTTAAAAAGAGCCAAATGAGCCAGTCTTTTGAAACGGCTCTTTTCAAAGAACGGATCACAAAGATGCGGATCCCATCAAAGAGCCATAAATCCCATCTCTACTAGCGCGCCCTGCCTGCGCTGGTTCTTTTGGGGGGGGGGGGGGGGGGGGGGGCAGAGGACTCTGGCTGTGCGGGGCGGGGCATTACAGTCTAGCTGCTATCGGTTTTCTAAGCAAAGTCTCTGTTCCTGGCAGTTTCAAAAGCTTATGAAAAACCTACATCATGTCACAGAGCGTTAATCTTGCGATAAAAAAATTATCGCCGTTAAAATTGAGTCAAGTTAACGCGTTAATAACGCGACATTTTTGACAGCACTAATATATATGCCCTCATTAAGCTGAATGAGCATGAACTCTGTCTCCTCATTGCTCCAGAAGTGCACGTTT
This sequence comes from Neoarius graeffei, assembly GCF_027579695.1. Taxonomy (NCBI): domain Eukaryota; kingdom Metazoa; phylum Chordata; class Actinopteri; order Siluriformes; family Ariidae; genus Neoarius; species Neoarius graeffei. The sequence continues at coordinate 62,459,638 of NC_083588.1, read as the reverse complement.
CTACTGCTGTTGTCATGCCGACCGAGGCTGTTGTGTTTCCCGCTAGTGGTCTCGTCACTCCCAGAAGGGGCAGTGCTGAAGTAAGTAGCTCGACTACGTAGCTCGATAGGGTTTACATGCACTAAGTAGCTCGGCTACAATCGCATAATCTAGGTCGTGTAGCTCGATTACGAGAAATCAAGTTCGGTTCGATTTCAGCCGAGCTAAGGTGTTTCCATGGCATTTAGAACTTCGATTTCAGTCGAGCAACGGCAGAAATTCGATTTTCTCTATGTGCATGTAAACGCACTGAGTGTGTAACAGACAATAACGATTTTATCCAAAATAGTTTTTCCTGCCTTTGTCGATTTATTTCCATTTCACATGCGTGCAGCTGTTGTAAAGTTCAGTGTGTGTGTGTGTGTGTGTGTGTGTGTGTGTGTGTGTGTGTGTGTGTGGGGAACTCTCTCGAACTGTAGGTTCATTTCTACACTCAGGTTTCACGGTGACATTTTGTACAGGATTGGGTTCCTTTGATAACAGAAACAAAGCTCCAGCATTATTATTATTATACTCACTCAAAACTCTCCACAGCTTAATACACCCTAAATTATTCATTCCTCTGCTCCTAGAACTTCTTTCTGAATGTGTCTGCATATATTGGTGTTATGGTTTTGTGGATTTAGCATAATTATGCTTCTTTACCTATTTAAAAAAAAATATTCAACTGCATTCCGTCCTCTCCAAAATAAAATAAAGCTCTGGGCAAGTGGAATTGTTTTTCAGGCGAGCACGTTTTGGGTGCTGCTCGCCCATTGGGCAAGCAAGACTGGAAGATTTTTTTCAAGGACTGCAACCCTGTCTTGGCATGTCTGCTGGGTCATGAGCGGTTTAATGAACATCAGTCTGCACAAAGGCGTCTAAATCCTCGTTAGCGAAGTATGGTCTCCTCACACGGTAAACGTCACGCTTTGATCAAGTTGTGTAGCTGGGTGAGTAATGAAATGGATACAAGTTCAAGCACTTCAGTTTGTGATCAGATAACCAGCTGTTAAAATGTCTGCCACACTCAGTGGTGTGATTTTTCTTTCACAAAACTAGTGGCTTGGAGGACGGGGGGGGGGGGGGGGGGGGGGGGGGGGGGTGTTTTTCAGTTTAGAAAAGACTGTCACTTTCAGAACTATATATAGCAGAAGGCGTCAAACTACCATCAGTCATCATCAAATCACACCATTAAAGTATTAAAGTGCCTGCAACACTATCGCGTTATGATGCTGCTCTGCGTAGGATCAATCTCAATCATGATCAGTCCACTGAGGTTTTCAGAAGGACGTTACTTCAGATCAGAAAAACACACTCATTCTGAAGGCCAATTTATGCTGACAACCCAGTCCTCGCAGATGGCGTCGCAGATAGCATCTGCAAAGCCTCCCCCCCTTCGCAGATGCTCTGCGCGCACCTCCCAAAAATTGTGACCACCGCAGACAGCGTCGCAGACAAGAGGGCTCTGATTGGTCCACTCTACATCCGCTGTACACACACTTCTGCTTCCTTACTTTCCTGGTTTGGTTTGTTTTCACGACCAGCATTTTTAAAAACACGAGCGAAGATGGAGCAGCATGAAGAGCGGTTGATCGAGGAAGTGAGGAAGTACGTACATCTATACGACTCCAGTTCTAGTCATTATAAGTAACCGGAGGATAAACACTCCACTAACCACATCCACCAACTACTCCTAACGACTTTGCGCCCCCTTGCGTTGTAGCAGTGAATAACATCGCGCACGCCTATACACGCCTATACTCCCCGCTCAACGATAAATTACAACTGTCTGCGAAAAGATATCTGCGAAAGCCTTGTCGCAAGAGCATGCAGAGGCCTTAATACATTACCGTTTCTATAGTAACAACTTCTTCACAGGCACTTTGACAGCAGACGCTAATCCAAAATCCGAGACGTTTTCTGTTTATGTAACATATTGTAGAACTTTTTTTTGTCTTGTCTTAATTTCTCAAGCGAGGAAATTCTGTGTGCGCCCGTGATGTCACGCTTATTTTCCAAACCGGAAGTCTGCCACGTTGGATGATGATGATAACCACCAAGATAGCGGCGCTTCACGTGTGAGTTGCTGCGATGCTTCGTGATTTTCTTTTGATTTCATTGCCTTTGAAGCAAGGCAGTGCCTACTTTGTGTGCAGGATATAATTACGGTAATAATGCTACTCATGACAAACAGTTCTTCAGAAAGAATTCCCAGAATAATTAAAAACGGTGACAAAACATATGAAGAGCTGTTCAGAGAACGCCGTGCGTACACCATGGTTCAAAAAACATACATCGTAAGGACTTAAGTGAGGAAAAAGCTAATTACACCGACGTGTGTGTGTGTGGTGACCACTTTACATCTGATAAGAGTTCATTGCTAATTAAAGCTACACTTTCTCCTGATTAAATTTAACTTTTGAGCAGTGTTTCTCATGAATGATTTTACATGAGTGTGAACAAGCACCTGGTCATCTTTTAATTGTTTGAGGAGAAGACTCCCAACCAACCCAGACAGACACAAAGAAATTATCAGCGTCGAGGCTCTTCTAAAGGCCTCTGCATGCTCTTGCGACAAGGCTTTCGCAGATAGCTTTTCGCAGACAGTTGTAATTTATCGTTGAGCGGGGAGTAATAGGCGTGCGCGATGTTATTCACCGCTACAACGCAAGGGGGCGCGAAATCGCTAGGAGTAGTTGGTGGGTGTGGTTAGTGGAGTGTTTATCCTCCGGTTACTTATAATTATGCTTATAATGACTAGAACTGGAGTCGTATAGATGTACGTACTTCCTCACTTCCTCGATCAACCGCTCTTCGTGCTGCTCCATCTTCGCTCGTGTTTTTAAAAATGGCGGTCGTGAAAACAAAACAAACCGGGAAAGTAAGGAAGCAGAAGTGCGTGTACAGCGGATGTAGAGTGGACCAATCAGAGCCCTCTTGTCTGCGACGCTGTCTGCGGTGGTCACAATTTTTGGGAGGTGCGCGCAGAGCGTCTGCAAAGGTGGTGGGGCTACGCAGACGCTATCTGCGACACCGTCTGCGAGGACTGGGTTGTCAGCATAAATTGGCCTTAAGCCTTCATTTGTGCTTTGGTTGTCCACGAGGTTTGTAGAACGAGAGTTCACGCCGATATCAGGGGATTCAATCGGTGGTAACGAGGCTTAATCCTCTATATAATCAGACGGTTTTAACATATCCAGGTCAAAGCCACAAATTTCAACTTTTTCTCTGAATTTTGACTTGGCAGAGGACTCCAGAGGATCAGAATATTTCCAGAAAGTCGGAGATGCATCAGAGTTATTGCTCACATGAGATGGCATTTTGGATTTGTATATCATCCAACAGGGCGGCACAGTGGTGTAGTGGTTAGCGCTGTCGCCTCACAGCAAGAAGGTCCGGGTTCGAGCCCCGGGGCCGGCGAGGGCCTTTCTGTGTGGAGTTTGCATGTTCTCCCCGTGTCCGCGTGGGTTTCCTCCGGGTGCTCCGGTTTCCCCCACAGTCCAAAGACATGCAGGTAGGTTAACTGGTGACTCTAAATTGACCGTAGGTGTGAATGTGAGTGTGAATGGTTGTCTGTGTCTATGTGTCAGCCCTGTGATGACCTGGCGACTTGTCCAGGGTGTACCCCGCCTTTCGCCCGTAGTCAGCTGGGATAGGCTCCAGCTTGCCTGTGACCCTGTAGAACAGGATAAAGCGGCTAGAGATAATGAGATATCATCCAACATGGCCACGGATGCATACGTCACATGGTTATTTTGTCACATGGTTGCACACGAAGAATACAAGCAGACTGTTTACGGAATGATGGTTTGTAGCTGCAATAACAAATGAGAACAGGACCTAACAATATTAAATGTAGCTAGAAACAGATTTTAAAAAAAAAGCACAAGTCATTGTTTAACAAGTGAAAAACTGAAATCGTTGGGAAACTGCTGAGGTATAAAACTTGATTAGAATGCACGGTGGTCATTATTTTCACTCATATCATGGAGAGAGTAAAAGAGTGAGTGAAAAGGTAAAACATGAAGTAAAGACACGTTAATAATCAGACAGCTGTCCTGACGCTGTCATCATCTGCCTCCTAGACGGAAAGCAGAGGTGTGTTTGTGCTGATCGACGCTAAAAACGTCAGCAAAGCACCATAAAAAAAAAGAAGTCCATGCACTTTTTACAACTCTTATTTCCCACTGAACAGCTGTCTCATGGACTTCCGCCTGACAAATATAACTGTCTGAGTGCAGTAAAGAGGAAGTGCTACATGCCTTTTTTTTTTTTAATTATTACCCCGTTGTGGGTGTGTTTTGAAAACAGACACTTAAAACGTAAAGGATTTGCTTTGATAAACTTTGGGAAGTTTTCACAAATTCACTCCAAGTGCAAATAATTTCAATGGATCATAAACTCGATGCTTTGTGGACAATCGAATTTACATGCATGTTACACATTAAGTGTTGCATGTAGGAAGTGGTGTTTAGTGTCAATGTCACCATAACAATGAGACGAGTCATTGACAAGTCTGGTCAGGTTTTCAATTTTTTCGTCTCGGTGAAAAGATCATCCAAATAGTGATCATGGACGATGGGATGATGATTCACGATCACAGAAAAGTTGCTCGAAAAACGTTACATCTGTCTGTGACTCATGAACAAGGACGCGGTCAATAATGATTGTTGAAAAATAAAGTGCACACATTATACGCCTGTATATAAACCTTTACTCATCAACTAATATTATGAAAAGTAAGACACTGATTGGGCACAAAATAAAAAAAAATTTAACATCAGTATTCTGCATCCTTGCCGAACGTCTGATGAATATTATCCTTTACTTGCTCTAAATGTCAGACACCCATCCATCTTCACAAATTATTAAAAATTTATCATAATCTGTAACGAGAACAGTTTATTATCCAAGAAGTGCAAAGAGACTCAAACTCCGAGTAGTGAAAGCAACCTGACAAAGTTTTACACATATTATTCTAATGTCAGAAGGATCCTCCACTCTTGGAATGTCACTGGGCTTGACTTTGGTTCAGTGTTTACATGAACACAGTTTATTCTCAGTCCGACATCATGGCTTTGTATAGGTAATCGTATGGGGTCGAGTAAAATTAAGGATTAATTTCACGAGTGATTTCGAAGTTTTGAAAATTTCAAAACTTCGAAATCACAAGTGAAATTGATCCTTAATTTTACGAGGAACCATACGATTACTTGTTTATAATATATCGGGCCAAATTCATACTTCGGAAGCCATTCAAGTTCACAACATTTGTCATTCCCGTTTTCTGAACCAATCAGGGTGCGAGACTATCTTGCACGTTTGAATCAGTTTCTAAAGCCAAGTCAAGTTTATTTGTATAGCGCTTTTGACAATAAACATTGTCGCAAAGCAGCATTACAGAATTTGAACGACTTTAAACATGAGCTAATTTTATCCCTAATCTATCCCCAATGATGAAGCCTGTGGCGACAGTGGCATGGAAAAACTCCCTCAGACGACATGAGGAAGGCTACATACACACGACAACGGCAACGAGATGTTATTTAAAAATATATCGCGTCCAAATGGGCAACAATCAGTAAAATATCAGGTCCATATGGCAACGCAACGCTTGCTGAAAACGATGCAATACACATGCCACACCTCTAGGGGCGCTGTAAGACGGTCCCTTCGGAGACACCAGAACAATAGAAGTAACGACGCATGCGCATAAACTATTATGCGCGAGACTTCATATTAGCCACAAAGTCAGGAAAATCTGTTTGTAAAATTACGTTATAATGACCAAATACAATGAAAAGTATTTTTCCAGTCTCACCTGTGAAAGGTAATCCCATGTGATCTCGTTTGGACGGTAAACCTGTTGGTACAGTTAAACGCAGCTAATCTTTATTCTCCGCTTTGACCTCTCCAAAATGGCGGCGAGGATGACGTATGATTCTACGCGGAAGGCGGCGTCTTCAATGGTCCGGAATAAATTGAATGATACACGTTGATGGATTAATTTGTTGTTTCTCACCTGTGAAAGGTAATCCCATATGATCTCGTTTGGACGGTAAACCTGTTGGTACAGTTAAACGCAGCTAATCTTTATTCTCCGCTTTGACCTCTCCAATATGGCGGCGAGGATGACGTATGATTCTATGCGGAAGGCGGCGTCTTTAATGGTCCGGAATAAATTGGATTAATTTGCTCCTCTACGCCCTTTTTGAGGAATGTATTGTCGGACTTAAATCAACATCTGAAGAGGTGAGATCGCTCCTTTTTTCCCCCTATTTTTGCTGGCGGGATTGCACCATTACACAATAAATATTCACAGTGAAAATATTTTGTAAGCGCGTTTCATGAACCAAGTTATAGGATTTGTTGACAACTCGCATCGCAATGAGAAGATCATTGGCACTACTGGTGTTAAGAATCAGACCATTTCATAAATGAATATTTTGCTGTAGAGCTGCAGTGTTTGTACAATTGCATGTTTTTGCTTCACTATTACTGTCACTATTCTGCTTCTTGCATTACTACTGTGAACTAACACTGAACATAATAATAATAATAATAATAATAATATCCAAGCTCGTGTTTCACTCTCACTAGTGCTCTGTAAGGCTTTTTCCTGGTGATATTCGTTACACTTCTACCCGGCGTGAAGCACTCACAGTCATGTGGTTGTGACGTCATCGTAAACAAATCCGTTCTACTCATCCAGACGACTTCACAACGGCAACGTTGCCAGATCTTTCCACTCTGGAACCCGTTCTCAAAAAGATTGCGTTTTGGGCACCCAAAACGCCGGTGCCGTGTGGACGCCAGGCCTAAACGATAAGCAATTGTATCGGAGTCACCTGAATCCGTTGCCGTGTGGACAGGGCCGAAGAAACCTCGAGAGGAACCAGACTCAAAAGGGAACCCAGACTCAAAAGGGAACCCAGACTCAAAAGGGAACCCAGACTCATTTGGGCAACAACAGACAGCATGACTATAACATTAACAGTTTTAACATGAAGTCAGTTTCGTTGATGTTGTAACTCTTCATTGAGTGCGTTTACATGCACATAGAGAAAATCGAATTTCTGCCGTTGCTCGACTGAAATCGAAGTTCTAAATACCATGGATACACCTTAGCTAGGCTGAAATTGAACCGAACTTGATTTCTCGTAATCGAGCTACACGACCTAGATTATGCGATTTTTGCCGAGCTACTTAGTGCATGTATACCCTATCGAGCTACGCAGTCGAGCTACTTACTTCAGCACTGCCCCTTCCGGAAGTGACGAGTGACGAGACCACAAGCGGGAAACACGACAGCCTCGGTCGGCATGACAACAGTAGTTGCGAGCAGCAGAAGAGGTCAGGAGGAACAAACGAAGAAGAGAAAATGGCGAGCAGAAACGTGCACTTCTGGAGCATTGAGGAGACAGAGTTCATGCTCATTCAGCTTAAGGAGTTGAATATATTAAAATTCATGGACGGGAGAAAAACGTGCAATGGAGAACACGGAACTGATAACTTTGTTTATACTCTTGAATCGCTCTTCTTCATGACGACAACCGGAAGTGTACCAACACGATGGGGCGTGTAGCGCCACCTGTGGCTCGGGTGCACAATGTACCTCACACAATAGCTCGATTTCCTTGCGTGCATGTAGGATTGGATTTCTCCGGCACCCCTGCTGGGACCCTTAGCTCGATTACCGACAGTAGCTCGATTTGGATGTGCATGTAAACGTACTGACTGACGGAAACTTGAGTGCAAAACTGTTCATGACAACTGCAGTCCTAAAGTTAGCAAGTCAACTGTAGTCCTCAGCCATAAAAGCATTACTGTAAGTGTCCAGAAAGCGTCTTTTGGCATTTTCATTTTCGCTTGCAGCTTTCAATTGGTTTATCATTTCTTCGTCAAATATAGCGAAACGCAGCATTGCCGAGTCAGCAGAGTCAGCCATTTTGTTGATAAAGTTTGTTAATTTTTGTAACCGTAACCAAGCAACGAACTAGCCAATAGCATTTCAGAAATACGGCCCGGGTAAAGGAAAAAAGCCCTCCTTGATTGACCAATCAGAATTGAGTAATTTGGCCCTATGTATTGTAAAGACACAGTTATAAAGAATCTGAAGTCGTTATAATTGTGTTTTGTCGCTTCCCAGTGACTCTTAGTGGGGAAAAAGCTGAAAGTAGACCCCATGATATTGGGATGTAGGAATACTGACACAGTATGAAGCTTAAGTGATGCTGGCTGACATCAAACCGTGTGTCATTTGTGTATTTAAAAAAAAAAAAAGCCACACAACATACATTAATCTGACTTTAAAACTCTGAGGAAGTGATGCAGGACAGGGTTTGGTGCATTCAGGACAAACTAATCACCAGCTCGTATTGTTTTGTCCTCTCTCTAACTGGTTACATAATGACTTCATTTCTTTCAGAATTATAACTGAGATAAACATGAAGTGAAATGAAGAAGTTTTTGCTTCTTAAATTAAATTGTCCTGTTACCTGAGCTCAAATTCCTAACGCTTTCCTATTGGTCATGCCCAAGCCAAGATGCAACATCCTCCTCTTTATAGACTAACACGTTTACTTATACACGATACAAACTAAATATACAACTCTATATTCTCATAATTATAATATAATTAGAAACAGTTAAGAGTTGAGTCTATTAAAAGAGCTTATTTTCCTGGGAGGTCTACTCCCTAGACGGTGCGCCAGGCCCCTGTACTAAGCCTCGGCGTTGCGTGAGCAGCAGACCGGATAAACTCACCCGCAAGCCGGCAGGATGCGCGACGTCCGCCCGGTGAGGATGAGGATGTTATCCACTTTTCCCCCTCCACAGCTTCGTTTTCGGAGGCGGCCTGCCTTCCCTTTTCAGTGAAAACTTGTTGGCAACAAAGAAATCTACCGTTATGCAGAGTTAAATACGAAAATCAAAATTTCAATCTTTTAACCGGTCAGGATGTAAATTTCGTGTTAGCCTAGCCTAGCTTAGCTTAGCTTAGCTTTCGCAAGCGGCTAACGTTGTATGGGCTCCGGCTAGCATCAGGGTACATTCTCCAGTCCCACTTGCTTTAGATAATAATAATAATAATAATAATTTAAAAAATTAACTGTCGCATTAAAGTCTCCGTTTATAGGGTGAAAATAAACTCCGGTTCTATTTATATTAATATGTATATTTAATCAGCTTCACTCCCAGAATGAATAAATCCGGTTCAGGTTGAGCTCACTCGACTCCTCCTGCGCGAGGGCGCATTTCCTACAAAAATAAAAAAAAATTAAAACTTGAGTGACAGCGACGCGTACTCGCACGTGGACAGCACTTCCGGTATGAGCCAAACCACTGACTTCCGGTCTGTCCAAAAATAAATAAATAAATAAAAGTAAAATATGTCATCGGTAGATGATGTCAAGTCATCTTCATCAAAACAACAATGGATGCCTGATGTTATTGATCCATGGATTACAAGAGGTTTACAAAATGCCTGTAAAAAGAAAAAATACATTGTATAGAGAGTTCATAAAGCAGAAAACTAAAGAGGCAGAGGATAGATATAAAAAATATAAAAATAAATCAACTAATATTATAAGGGCTGCTAAGAAAGAATATTATAAGAAATTATTAAACGAAAACAGAAATAATATCAAAGTAATTTGGAGCACTTTGAACAGTATTATAAAAAAAATGGGTCAAGATATATAAATTATCCAAGGTACTTTCTTAATAAGCGACAAAGATGAATATAATATGGATGTGGTCGTTAATAGCTTCAACCATTACTTTGTAAACGTAGGACCAGTCTTAGCAGAACAAATCCCGGATCCAGGAACATCTGTTGAAAATCTGGGCAGTTTGATAGATAATAATCCTTTTTCAATGTTCCTCACAGCAGTGGAAGAAAAAGAAATTGTTGATATTGTTGGGAAATGTATGAACAAAAAATCTACCAACTGTGATGACATTGACATGATGATATTGAAAAATGTTATTGATGGAATATCCATTCACTGTATATGTATATATACATACTGTATATGTAATTTGTCATTTCTAACCAGTACATTTCCAAACAGAATGAAAACAGCAAAAGTCATTCCTCTGTACAAATCTGGGAGCAAACACCACTTCACAAACTACAGACCTGTCTCACTACTTCCGCAATTCTCCAAAATTCTCGAAAAACTTTTCAATAACCGATTGGATAAATTCACTGACAAACATAAACTACTTAGTGACAGTCAGTATGGATTTAGAGCATATAGATCAACATCACTGGCTTTAATAGAATTAATTGAAGAAATCACCAATTCCATAGAGCAGAAAAAACATGCAGTTGGAATATTCATTGAGTTAAAGAAAGCATTTGATACAATAAATCACAACATATTAATAGAAAGAAACTGGAACGATATGGCATCAGGGGTATAGTTTTAAACTGGGTTAAAAGCTACTTAAGTAACAGGAGACAGTTTGTGAATCTGGGAGATTGTTCTTCCTCATGTTTGGGCATAACTTGTGGTGGTCCCCAGGGGTCAGTGTTAGGACCAAAGTTTTTAATACTATACTGTATATCAACGACATATGTAGTGTATCTACAGTAATGAAGCTTGTCTCGTTTGCTGACGATACAAATATCCTCTTTTCTGGTGATAATTTAATGGAACTATTGCAGGAGATCACAACAGAAATAAGGAAATTAATAATATGGTTCAACAGTAACAAATTATCATTAAACTTGAACAAATCCAAAGTAATATTATTTGGTAACAACAAAACAAACACACAAATAAATATTCAAATAGATGGGGTTATTATAGAAAGAGTTAAGGAAATCTAATTTCTTGGAACAACTATTGATGAAAAACTCAGCTGGAAACCAGATATAAAAAACATACAATCCAAAGTATCAAGAAGTATTGCAATATTAAACAAAGTCAAACAGTTTCTAGATCACAATTCACTCCGGATTCTTTACTGTTCCCTGGTTTCACCTTATTTAAGTTACTGTGCAGAGGTATGGGGCAATAATTACAAAAATACAATACATTCATTATTCATTCTCCATAAAAGAGCAAAAAGGATTATACACAAGGCTGGTTATCAGGATCATACAAATATATTATTCTTACAGTCAGAAATACTGAAATTTGCAGATCTAGTGGACTATCAAACGGCACAAATATTATTCAAAGCAAATAATAATCAACTACCACATAATATTCAAAAACTGTTCACTGAAAGAGAAGGGAGTTATAATTTAAGGGGTTTATTTAAATAAAAAAATTATAGGGTGCGCACAACCAAGAAAAGTTTTTGTATTTTTGTTTGTGGGGTGAAGCAGTGGAACAGTTTAAATGAGGAGCTCAAGGGATGTCCAGACATGAAGCGGTTTAAAAAGACGTACAAAAATTAGATTTTCACAAGGTATAAGGATAAAGGGGATTAATCATAACTGGCTGTTTACTGTGTATTTTTTTTATTTTGTTCTTTTTTGAGTCATCGTCTATTTGTTTTGTTTTTATCTTGTTCTTCTCCATTGTGAGTGTGGTATTAGTAGTAAACTTATGTGTAGATATATGGATATACATATAATTAATTATATGATATAGTCGGGTGGCACGGTGGTGTAGTGGTTAGCGCTGTCGCCTCACAGCAAGAAGGTCCGGGTTCGAGCCCCGTGGCCGGCGAGGGTCTTTCTGTGTGGAGTTTGCATGTTCTCCCCGTGTCTGCGTGGGTTTCCTCCAGGTGCTCCGGTTTCCCCCACAGTCCAAAGACATGCAGGTTAGGTTAACTGGTGACTCTAAATTGAGCGTAGGTGTGAATGTGAGTGTGAATGGTTGTCTGTGTCTATGTGTCAGCCCTGTGATGACCTGGCGACTTGTCCAGGGTGTACCCCACCTTTCACCCGTAGTCAGCTGGGATAGGCTCCAGCTTGCCTGCGACCCTGTAGAACAGGATAAAGCGGCTAGAGATAATGAGATGAGATATGATATAGTCATAGAGAATTGATATCTGAATAGTTGAAGTAATAAGTAATATGCAGTGTATGTATGTATGTGTATATGTATATATATATATATATATATGTGTGTGTGTGTGTGTGTGTGTGTATAAGGAAGCTAGATAATCAATTTATATTGACTAAAGAAGAGGGGTGGGATTAAATAAGTTTTTACTTCAGCCCACTCCTTTTCGGACATGTAAACTCAAAACTGCTTAGTGCGTCCTTGTTTGTATTTTTGTTTTGTTTTCTTTTGTTTTGATTTTGATATTATATTATTATTACCTATATTATTTATGGTTTATTTTCTAATTTAATGGCTTTTTACATATTCTTGTGCAAATGCTGTTTTGCTTTTCTTGTTTTCTGCTTATTTATTCATTGTTTGTTTACATGTTCGAAATAAACTATCATCATCATCATCATCATCATCATCATGGTCATCTTCCCTCAGGAAGGATGAACAATGAACAACAGCATAGTAAATATCAGTATGTTGGAACAACGTACAAACAACACAAAACTTCGAACTATTTAAAGGGGTACCAAATATAATATATACAGTTGCTGATGTGACAAAGTAACGTATTCTTAAGTATTCTATCAAATTTATATACTAGAAAACAACGAAATATCTTGGTAATTGTAAATATAATAGTCGGTACGCTAAACGGCACAAGAGTCACCATTTTTAAAAGACCGTGACGTCAGCCCTACCCACTGCACTAGGAGAGAAGCGTGTAATCATGGCGTCGGGCGCATCAAGTGAAAGCGACAGCTCTGTCGAAGCATACGAAGAGATCCTGCAAGACACACTGCAAGCAGGCTATGGCTTAGAAGGGTACCAGTTTGAACCTAGGAGAGGTACTCTTGACTCCGGTGATGACGAAAGAAGAGAAGAAAGCTCGAACTCGCTTGGTGTTTTTCAGCGGAAACGAGTGAAAAGACACGTCTGGAGGATCGTTATGCTTTCCATCGGTCCTGTTATTACACCCGAAAGCAACACACTGTGGCATTGTGTAGCCGATCACTTACAATTCATCCTACTTTCCGATTCACACGTGCTATTCCCAACCTCAATGAGCCAACACAACTGGGCACATACATACGTCATGAGTGTTACGCAGAGAAAATGAACGTGCATTCTGACTGGATAAAATTAATATCATGGCAGGCTGTTCAAACTACGGAAATAGTTTGCTCGAGCTACTTTCAAAACACTATAACTTTCCAACCTTAGAACAAAAAACTTTTGTAAGTCTTGAATAAGGTTCATTAATGTGTGTTTTATTGTTATATTTACTCTATATATTGCCCTCTGTTCCCCTTTAAAGCTGTAGAATTGGTTGAGGAGGGAAATGTAGAGTGGAGGAAGTCAACTATTTACTTTGTGATCAATATAGATGACTTGCAACCACGTGATCAAAATGCGCTACATCATGAGCATCAGCCATGATGGTGGATAAACAAAGCAATTAGGATGGCAGCTGCTGAAAGCGTGTCTGTAAACAGTGCTGAATTTTCTCAGTATTACCATGATTTGAACAGTCAAGTGAAGATTCGATACAAAGAAAAGATAGATATGTGTGGTTTTGATTCCATCCATCCATTATCTGTAGCTGCTTATCCTGTTCTACAGGGTCGCAGGCAAGCTGGAGCCTATCCCAGCTGACTACGGGCGAAAGGCGGGGTACACCCTGGACAAGTTGCCTGGTCATCACAGGGCCGACACAGAGACAAACAACCATTCACACTCACATTCACACCTACGCTCAATTCAGAGCCACCAGTTAGCCTAACTTGCATGTCTTTGGACTGTAGGGGAAACCGGAGCACCCGGAGGAAACCCATGCAGACATGGGGAGAACATGCAAACTCCACACAGGAAGGCCATCACTGGCCGCTGGGCTCGAACCCAGGACCTTCTTGCTGTGAGGCGACAGTGCTAACCACTACACCACTGTGCTGCCCCTGATTTTGACTCATTTAAAAAAGTCAGACTTTTCTGAAGATAAGACCGACCATTGAGTACCCAGATATCGCTTTCTATCTGGTTTGGCTGCCGAATAATCAAGTTTGACCTTGGATGAAACATAGCCCATTTTCTGAGTGGGTGCCCAGTCTGGATTGTTTCTGTCATATAATTTTGCTAATGTTCCTCAAAGCAAAATGGTAATACACTTGTTAAAATTTTGACAACGACCGAGTGAACCACGACAAGAGAATGCTCATTTTATAGCAAAATTCTAGCAACACAAAATAAAATTCTCCTATGATGTTATCGAGAAACCTTTTGAATCTCACCTGAGATAAAATGATTACTGCAAACATGAGCTATTTTGGGTTTAGCCTCTGTTAGATCAGCCCTGCGGATGTTGTTCAGCCGTGCTTATCTCCTCTCCGTACTAAGCCTCAGAGTTTCCTCGCCCTCTTTCCGAATCACGGACGGAATTCTAAAAAATCGGAACGTGCCACGGTCACGAGTACTGTTGTGACCACGACCATATACAGCACAAAGAGATGGCAGAGCTAAAAGAATACTTAAAGCAGTGGAAAAAACAAAGAGAGTTGCACACGTGTGACTATGTTTTGTATGGAATGTCGCTTGACCCCGCATTTGTATATCCACCAACATAGCCAACATCCGGGTTTCTATTTTGCTTTGACATCACTTGCAAGTCAAGGATATGCAATCAACCTGTGTAAGTCTATGACATTACATTACAGGCATTTAGCAGATGCTCTTATCCAGACTGATGTGCAGCGTACCCAGAGCAGCCTGGGGAGCAGTTGGGAGTTAGATGCCTTGCTCAAGGGCACCTCAGCCATCCCTGCTGATCCAAGGAATTGAACCGGCAACCTTTTGGTCCCAAAGCTGCTGCTTCTCTAACCATAAGGCCATGGCTATGAGACGTTTTGCCATAATTCAGACATGAGGAAAAGTTTTGTACATTGTAGTCTCATCTGCAAATTTTATAAATACCCCTTTTTAAACTTTTTAAATCCTCCTGGGCTTTTTAGTGATGTGATTTTATACAGAAATGAAAGTAGCCAACAGACAAAGTCATGATAAAATGGCCTCCATTACTGGAGCTGTAGATTTTGGTTTTCTTTTTGTTGTGCACTGCTTCCAGCATCAAACATGTGAAGTGTTAGAGAGGGTGCTGAGGTCAAACTAAACTTACATGTTACACACATAAAACTGTTCTTTTTTTAATAAAGAAACAAGCAAGAAAGTCATTAAGAAGACAGTGATTGATGTAATTAAGTCAACTTGAAAAACTGATTTCTTTCAAAAGATAAATTAAGCCACATGATATCCGTAATAAAATATTCCACAATTACAGAGCCCCTCTCTTTTGGCTATGCAGTCACGCTTCAACCTGAGAGTCAGTGTTATGTTCTGCTCGGACATGAAAAGCAAAAGTTTGATGCAATTCTCTACTCGGCCAATCCCTCAACAGCAACACAATGCATCAAATCATGCAGATACAAATCAAGAGCTTCAGTTAATGTTCACAGTGTTCAAACATCAGAATGGGAAAATTTGTGATCGCAAAGTGTGACTTTCTTTCACTGTGGTATGGGTGTTGGTTTGAGCCAGATGGACTGGTTTGTGTATTTCAGAAACTGCTGATCTCCTGGGGTTTTCACACAACAGTCTCTAGAGTTTACACAGAATGGTGCGAAAAACAAAAAATACTGAGCAGTGAGTGAGCGAGCGACAGTTCTGTGGGTGGAAACAAATGCCTTGTCAATAAGAGAGGTCAGAGGAGAATGGACAAATTTGTTCGAGATTTTTTTTGTCAGGAAGGATATAGCAAGGGCGGCACGGTGGTGTAGTGGTTAGCGCTGTCGCCTCACAGCAAGAAGGTCTGGGTTCGAGCCCCGGGGCCGGCGAGGGCCTTTCTGTGCGGAGTTTGCATGTTCTCCCCATGTCCGCGTGAGTTTCCTCCGGGTGCTCCGGTTTCCCCCACAGTCCAAAGACATGCAGGTTAGGTTAACTGGTGACTCTAAATTGAGCGTAGGTGTGAATGTGAGTGTGAATGGTTGTCTGTGTCTATGTGTCAGCCCTGTGATGACCTGGCGACTTGTCCAGGGTGTACCCCGCCTTTCACCCGTAGTCAGCTGGGATAGGCTCCAGCTTGCCTGCGACCCTGTAGAAGGATAAAGCGGCTAGAGATAATGAGATGAGATGAGATGAGATGAGATGAGATGAGATGAGATGAGGATATAGCAACTCACATAATCACTCTTTACAACCATAGTGAGCAGAAAAGCATCTCAGCATGCAACAGCAGAAGACCACATTGGGTTCCACTCCGAACAGGAATCTTAGAATCAAGAACGAGTTCCTATTAAAGTGGACACTAGGTCTACTGAAGAGCTACAGATCAAGGACTTTCAGAGGCTGTTGTACAACATGTACCGTTCTGGTTTAGGACATTGCAAATATTCCTGTGTGTTGTGTCATGCAACATGAACTACAGCTATTACTAAGGTTTAAGTATTACAGTATTAAGTAATACCCAGTGCTATCTTGTTCAACAGTGAATAAAACACACAAAGGTTAAACACTTTAATGCAGTATGTGGCAAGTGCTTATATGCTAATATCTAGAAACAACCCTAATCAATTGACAGATAAATGAAAATGAATCTGGAAGCACAGATATGGCAGAAACAATATCATTAATGTTGGGACGCTTACTGCAGAGGGGAACCGTCAGGGCTTTCTAGTCCTTCAGAGAAGCCCAAAACATATGTATCAGGATTTCCAATGTTATATTTAATTTTTCATTATTTAATTTCTTTCATAATTTCATTCTAATTATTCTCTTCTAATTCGGCCTCATTTTCTATCAAATTTGCTTCAGAAATGAAAGGATTACTGTCCTGAAAATCAGCATTTTAAATGTTATATTTAATTTCTTTCATAATTTCATTATAATTATTCTCTTCTAATTCAGCCTAGATGAAAGGGTTACTGTCCTGCAGAGATGGGACCAAGTCACACATGTGCAAGTCTCAAGTAAGTCTCAAGTCTTAACCTTCAAGTCCCAAGTAAGTCCCAAGTCTTTTTTGTCTTGGTCAAGTCAAGTCAAGTCAAGTCAAGTCCTATAATAAGTCAAGTCAAGTCACCTTAGGCGTATTGGCGTAATTTTAGCAGCAGAATATGAATTTAATACATTGAAAAGGCAATACATAAGTAAATGTCAGTAAACATCCCTGGCACATGTGCCCAACCTGTTAAATATTTGCATTTTAAATACTCATGTTCTGTAAAATACATCATGGAATAAAACAAAACAGTAATAATGTCACAGAGTTATTTATTGATGGCAAAATTGATTGCAAGATTGAAAGCCAACTAAGTTTCTCACATTGTCATCAGCCAACAAGAAAAATAAACAGAGAATTGGCATTCTGTTATGTGCGTAGTTAATTCTGTTATATGCGTAGTTAAAAGAGGGTAGGACGACACCTTGGGTTAACAGGGGCATGAGCTCCTCCAATCTCTAATCACGTCAGATGAGATGATTATTATTAATAAGATACACGTGGAGAAACCTGAAGTGACTTCGATGTATGTTTGCGCCAGTAAAAAAAAAAACCCCGAAAGGATAGAGAAATGTGTCAGACATAATTTAGGTCTCAAAAAGAAGACCTGTTCGCCCGTGCAAAAGTGACATCATCTTACCCCATATGACAAGCTACAGAGGTGTGTGCAAAAGCGCTCTCTCGCTCTCTCCCTCTCCGAGGCTGCCTCAGCCTGTGCGGTGCGTGGTCATACGACTTTGGCGCGGAAGTCTTGGTTCCCACTATAATAGATTGTTACGAAAATAAATGTTAAATGAAATATGCATCCCGCGCATTCCTTTCCACAGGAACTTTGCTCACAACGTTTCGGTCGTGGCTAACGCACTGTCCTCCTTACCACAATTGCAACGTTTATATAACGTTAATGTGGTATACAGCCGACACAGAGAACGTGCCTGATGGACAGGGCGGTGACAATGCAACGGCAGTGCAATCAAAATTACTGAAGTATGTGCATATTACATTTTATTTTCACAATAAAAACACGATGGAAATAACACTCAAGTCACTCAAGTCATCGTGTGTCAAGTCAAGTCAAGTCCCGAGTCTTAAACTTCCAAGTCCGAGTCAAGTCTCAAGTATTTTCATGTTTTGTCAAGTCAAGTCACAAGTCATGAAAACAGTGACTAGAGTCGACTCAAGTCCAAGTCCCCACCTCTGCTGTCCTGAAAACATTAAAATCGAGTTATCTAATGAGATTGTTTTGTTTGTTGTCTCTAGGCTGAGAAGAGTTTAGAGCTGCTCACTCATTGGTTAGGACTTCATTGTCGGGACAGAAGGCCATGGCAGTGTATGTTTATTTAGGAAGTGACAGATGAATTAATTAACCAATCAGATTTTGATTTAGAGTGGGAGGGACCAAAAATGTATCGCCCTCGGCCTTCTCAAAGGCCAACGCGAGCTTAACTACGAGTTGGCACCGTCACCGTGGCAGTTAACTCACCTTCCAGCTGGTGTAGCGTTCATCAGTAGTGTTAGCGAATGCTAATAAAGCGGTCAAGCCAGTGCTATTGAGAGCAAGTAGCACAGGCTAACGACCGAGAAACTAAGATTTCTGTCTTCAGACTCTTCTTTCACGCTGCACGCTCGCTACAGGATTTTTCACTCAGACTCATGTATTCATTTCCCTCTGTAATTTACTGAGTTACTTTTAAAATTAACATCGACAGCTACACACAACGGAGCGACCTGGCAGCCTGTCACTAATCCCTTACAAAATCCTTTGTCCTGTTGCTTTTTTGGTGTCTGGCTAAATTTTGGCTGAGTTCAAGTCCCAGCTCTAATAGTAACAGTTCTCCACTGCATTTTATGAAATGCAATGCTAAGTATTTTGTTAATTAGAACATAAAGTAAGAATTCATGGAACAGTTTCAGTTATAGTTAGGCAAAAATGAACAATCATTGGTTAAGATTTTAGAAACTTTGCCTGGTTTAGGGGTGGCACAGTGGTGCAGAGGACTCCAGTGTCACCTCACAGTAAGAAGGTTCTGTGTTCAAACCTCACAGCCAACTTGGGTCTTTCAGTGTCGAGTTTGCATGTTCTCCTCATGCCTGTATGGGTTTCCTCTGAGTACTCCGGTTTCCTCCCACAGTCCAAAGACATGTAGATCATGCTTAGATCAACTGGTTACTCTAAATTGCCCATAAGTGTGAACATGAGTGTGAATGGTTGTTCTTCTTTGTAATAGCCTTGTGGTAGATCGGCCTCTCGCTCCAGCTTCCCCTGCAACCCTGATGGATAAAAATTTCAAATCATTCGAGAGCTGAAAGTGTTGAGTCTTCTCATCGAGCTGATTCAAATGAAATGACTCACGGAAAACACTTGAAGTACCTTTCATTACTGTAATTTGTCTTGCTGGTGATATTACATCATCGCTGCTCAGTGATAGAAAACTAGCCAACACCTTCAGACCAGTCAGATTTGAGAATTCGACATAAAATAAATGAAACAAGTAGAATACAAAATGCCACAACAGCACAAACTTCACATCTCCACCAACAGAACTCTTCTACCGTATGTGTCCATTCTTGTGTTTTTGCGTCACTGACTTTTCTTCTTTGGATTTGACCCTAAAACATCAGGTGATTATGAAACCAGTGTAAACATGTCCTGCAGGACATGAGGAAAAACCGAGAAAAACAACACGTATACACGTCCCCAAATGGAATTACCAGGATTACATTTGGAATGACTATTTATTAAGACTCAGCAGGAATGCTTTCCCAAAACCCTTCTGAGGAGAGCAAGATTCTCCAGGACATTTTCTACTTGTCTGGAGGAAAATTTGGTAAGAAATAGAATGTCTTTTTTTTTAACCAGTCTTAATATTATTTCTCATAATAATTATTGTGCTTGTGCTTGTAGTCCATGCAGCTGTTCATGTACAGTTTAGATTATGTGCCTGAAGTAGCAGAATATACATAGCATGAATATTGATATTCATCGTTAAAAAACATGAAAATAGTACTGATATAAATCATGTCATGTACGCTTCAATCCCCCTCTCCCAAAAAAGTTGAGGATGCAGGAGGTTTTTACCTTCATGCAGTCTCAATGTTATTTTATTTAGTGAACTTTTCAATCCCTCACACTGACAGGATAATGTTAGAGAGACACACAGATAAAGAGACATGTCTACATTTGATTGAGCCAAACAGGAGTGAGTACTTTTCCACTTAGGCTACATCCACACGACAATGGCAACGAGATGTTATTTAAAAAAATATCGCGTCCAGATGGGCAACGATCAGTAAAATATCAGGTCCATATGGCAACGCAACGCTTGCTGAAAACGATGCAATACACATGCCACACCTCTAGGGGCGCTGTAAGACGGTCCCTTCGGAGACACCAGAACAATAGAAGAAGTAAGGACGCATGCACATAAACTATTATGCATGAGACTTCATATTAGCCACAAAGTCAGAAAAATCTGTTCGTAAAATTACATTATAATGACCAAATACGGGGTGGCACGGTGGTGTAGTGGTTAGCGCTGTCGCCTCACAGCAAGAAGGTCCTGGGTTCGAGCCCTGTGGCCGGCGAGGGCCTTTCTGTGTGGAGTTTGCATGTTCTCCCCGTGTCCGCATGGGTTTCCTCCGGGTGCTCCAGTTTCCCCCACAGTCCAAAGACATGCAGGTTAGGTTAACTGGTGACTCTAAATTAACCGTAGGTGTGAATGTGAGTGTGAATGGTTGTCTGTGTCTATGTGTCAACCCTGTGATGACCTGGCGACTTGTCCAGGGTGTACCCCGCCTTTCGCCCGTAGTCAGCTGGGATAGGCTCCAGCTTGTCTGCGACCCTGTAGAAGGATAAAAGCGGCTAGAGATAATGAGATGAGATGAGATGACCAAATACAATGAAAAGTATTTTTCCAGTCTCACCTGTGAAAGGTAATCCCATGTGATCTCGTTTGGACGGTAAACCTGTTGGTACAGTTAAACGCAGCACATGAATGAGGCATCTTTATTCTCCGCTTTGACCCATCCAATATGGCGGCGAGGATGACGTATGATTCTACGCGGAAGGCGGCGTCTTTAATGGTCCGGAATAAATTGAATGCTACACGTTGATGGATTAATTTGTTCTTCTACGCCCTTTTTGAGGAATGTATTGTAGGACTTAAACCAACATCTGAAGAGGTGAGATCGCTCCTTTTTTTTCCTATTTTTGCTGGCGGGATTGACTCTGCCCTAAGGGCAGAGTCTCTCTCTCTCTCTTACTTTGCACCATTACACAATAAATATTCACAGTGAAAATATTTTGTAAGCGCGTTTCATGAACCAAGTTATAGGATTTGTTGACAACTTGCATCGAGTTCGTTACACTTCTACCCGGCGTGAAGCACTCACAGTCATGTGGTTGTGACGTCATCGTAAACAAATCCGTTCTACTCATCCAGACGACTTCGCAACGGCAACATTGCCAGATCTTTCCACTCTGGAACCCGTTCTCAAAAGATTGCGTTTTGGGGCACCCAAAACACCAGTGCCGTGTGGACGCCAGGCCGAAACGATAAACAATTGTATCGGATTCACCTGAATCCGTTGCCATGTGGACAGGGCCTTAGAGTTGTTGTTAATGGGTAATTAACCTAATACATGTTAAAGTTATTGATCACAGAAATCTAACTAACATTTGTAATGGAAATTTCTAATAAACACTTCAGAACGCTAGCAGTCGTCTTTTCAGTTTATTTATTATAGTAAATCATACAAGGAATAAAAGATAGGAAAGAAAGAAAATTAAAGCAGAACATCACCTCTAGTGATGTGAGAGTACGCGCACGCTCTCTGAGTTGTGTTCTAGTGGCTGCTATCTATTATACTCTAAAGGTATTCGCTTACTGCTTGCATCTTCACGTGATTGGCTCAAGATTTTCTATGAAGCTTTGTTAAAGCGTGCACCTGGCGTGCAGGCGGATGCGTAGTTATGAGAACTCAGGCACCCTGCTTATCACCACTGAGGTCAGGAAAAGGTGGTTACATCATGAGAAGATGCAAGCTAGGACGAACTCAAGCACCCTGCTCATTACCACCAAGGCCACAGAAAAGTGATGACAGCATGTGGAAAAACATCTCTTCTCAGTAACTAAGCCACTTTAGTTCAACATACAGAAACACAGAGAATAATAATGTTCATCTATTAAGTCACTTGAGCTCAACATACAGGAACACAGAGAATAATAATGTTCGTCCATTAAATTTCCCTCACACATTTATAGTGCTTAAAGTGATATACTGGGTACTCAAGCAAAACAGTTAGCCTAATTTTGGTATTTACTGCACTTTATTAGCTCATCCAGCCGACAGGCGATGAGTTTATGTCATCATGTGTTGTCCGTCGTCCATTGTCCGTCCGACATCGTCCACATTTCATGAAAATCGCTTCCTCTCTCTCAATTCACTGATTTTTATTCTTTTTGGCAGGAAGGTAGGTCTGCCTGGGGTGCATATAGCTTTTACCCAAATTTGCATAATTGCAATTAATAATGAAGATATAGAGTAATTAATCAATCCCTAACGAGCAGTTTCCAATTCACTGATTTTTATTCTTTTTGGCATGAAGGTACCTAGGGTGCATATAACTTCTGCCCAGATTTGCTTCATTACAATTATTAATGAAGTTATGGACTAATTAAACTTTAATGAGCAGTTCAACAAAAATTGTTTCTTCTTGGTCAATTCTTCGCTGTTTTGGATTCTTTCTGGTAAATAGGTTGGTATTCCTAGGGTGTACATAGCTTCTATATCTCGTCTCATTATCTGTAGCCGCTTTATCCTGTTCTACAGGGTCGCAGGCAAGCTGGAGCCTATCCCAGCTGACTACGGGTGAAAGGCGGGGTACACCCTGGACAAGTCTCCAGGTCATCACAGGGCTGACACATAGACACAAACAACCATTCACACTCACATTCACACCTACGGTCAATTTAGAGTCACCAGTTAACCTAACCTGCATGTCTTTGGACTGTGGGGGAAACCGGAGCACCCGGAGGAAACCCACGCGGACACGGGGAGAACGTGCAAACTCCGCACAGAAAGGCCCTTGCCGGCCATGGGGCTCGAACCCGGACCTTCTAGCTGTGAGGTGACAGCGCTAACCACTACACCACCGTGCCGCCCTAGCTTCTATATATAGCTTGCATATAGTGTATATAGCTTGCAACATTTATTGTGCAAGGTGGCTCACTTTAGATCGTTCCTTCTGGACTAGACAGGGCCGGAGTGAGCTACGCACTCATTGATGCTCTCGTTCTGGTCTTGGGTGGGATGAGCATTTCACTTTTCATGGAACCTGAAGTGAGTGAATGTTACTCATATCATTTTAATATTCTCTGTTCGTTTGCAGGTGTCTCAGCATGACTGACCGGCCAAGATTTATTCTGCCAATCCTTCAAATTTGGATCTATCTTCTTGTGGCTGACTCAACTTCAAAATGCTTGATTAAAGATGACAAAGCCTTCTGTGCCCTGAGAAACCTGTATGAGGTGCCAGTTTTGCCTCCCTGTATAACTTATTTGGATCTAACCTTAAATTACATCAGTGAAATCCATGAGAAATCCTTCCATGGTTTGGAAGCACTACAAGTCCTTATGATCCAACAGCAGAATAATAGACTTGTCTTGAGGAATAATGCCTTTAGTGGACTCTCCAATCTGACAAAACTAGATCTGGCATACAACAAGAACCTACAAGTGGATCCAGGAGCATTTAATGGCTTATTCAACCTTCAGATACTCAATCTTACAGAATGCAGATTACCTGACTCTATTCTTTCAGGAGACTATCTGAGACCTCTGGTCTCTCTGGAGCAGCTTTTACTACCTGGAAATAATATATATAAAATCCGTCCCGCTTCTTTTTTTGTCAACATGAGCAAATTGCATATTGTAGACATCTCTCATAACTGGATTAAGAGTTTTTGTGAAGAAGATTTACTCCGTTTTCAAGGTAAACACTTCACTCACCTCAAACTGCGTGACATCAAAATGTCTGACATGTCTCCGTATTGGTCTGGATGGAGTAAATGTGGAAACCCGTTCAAGAACATGTCTATGACGGTGCTTGACTTGTCTCTCAATGGCTTCAGCGTTGACATGGCAGTGCTGTTCTTTAAAGCAATCAGAGGAACCAAAGTTCACAATCTGATCCTTAATCAGAGTGGCAGCATGGGAAAGGGAGTTTGGTACTCCAACCTGAAAGACCCAGACAGGAATACATTTATAGACCTGTCTGAGAGTGGTGTTAAAGCTCTGGACCTGTCCAGTGCCAGCATTTTTGCTCTTAAAAATTCGGTATTCTATTATATGCCAAATCTGGAGGAAATCTCATTAGCTGTTAATTCAATCAACCAAATTGAAAGAGATGCTTTTTATGGACTGGACAGTTTAAGAATGCTCAATCTGTCTCATAACCTTTTGGATAAAATTGATTCTGGAACATTTCAGAATTTAAAAAGTCTAGAGACACTGGATTTATCTAATAATAACATAAGGATGCTTATGTCTAAGTCATTTCAAGGACTGCCCAATCTAGCTCAGCTCTTTCTCTCTGAAAATTCATTACAATCTGTCCATACATTCACCCACCTTCCACAACTCAAAAAGCTCTTCTTAGACAATAACAAAATTACATCGTTGTATGGTCTTCCAAGCCAAGCAAGAAACATCACAACTATTGATTTGAGATATAACAGGTTAAGTAATGCTGAGAGCTTCTACACGATATTAGTAGAATTCCCCAATATTGAACAAATATACCTTGGAGGCAACCACTTTTCATGGTGTTCCGTTAATGCTAAATATTCTGTGTCACCTTTAAACAATGTCCAAATTCTTGACCTCCAAATGACCGGCTTGCAAAATCTCTGGTCACAAGGACAGTGTCTCGACATGTTTGACCACCTTCACCAGTTAAAGACACTTTTTCTTCAACAAAACATGATATATTCTCTTCCTAAAGACATTTTCAAGGGACTTACCTCATTAAACACTTTAGACTTATCCTTCAACTCCGTAATCTACATATCTAACAATATATTTCCTAAAAGTCTGAGGATACTCAGGCTTGCTCACAATACTCTTGGTTCTGTTGATCCACAAGCCTTCAGCACGTTGACCATATTAGAGTTATCTGGAAACCAGTTTCTTTGTAATTGTAGCCTGAGAGACCTCCAGAGATGGTTAAATCGTACAGATGTGCGAATGTTTACCCCTGCTCAGGAACTGATGTGCAAGTTTCCCAAACAGCAGCAAGGAAAACCTTTTCTCCAAGCTGCATTGTGCAAGGACCAAAACTATTGAAAAACGTTTATTTTTTTTAAATCAATGATTACTGTTTGAATTTAACCCATCATGTATAAACCTGCTTATAGATATATTCTATGTACTAATCTTATGCTCTGGTGTCACTACTAATGTAATGTAATAGGAATGCTGATATGAACTTGTTGAAGAAAGAAAGAAATGTAACAAAGTTTAAATGTCCTATCAAAACTATAATTCATCCTGTTCATTGTGTGACTTTGTGAGGAATAAAAACACAACAGTACAGTCTGTTTTAGGAAAATAATGAACACTGGGGTGGTGTGATAGCAATGATTGTATCCATGTCCTTGCAGAAAATCTCACCATATCCAGGATTATACTTTAAAACAATGACAACATTGTTAATCTGTTTATTAATCTTAGATTATGTAAACATCTGCTATACAATTACATTTAATGAGATGTTACGATCCATCCATCCATCCATCCATTATCTGTAGCTGCTTATCCTGTACAGGGTTGCAGGCAAGCTGGAGCCTATCCCAGCTGACTATGGGTGAGAGGTGGGGTAAACCTGGACAAGTTGCCAGGTCATCACAGGGCTGACGCATAAAGACAAACAACCATTCACACTCACATTCACATCTACGGTCAATTTAGAGCCACCAGTTAGCCTAACCTGCATGTCTTTGGACTGTGGGGGAAACTGGAGCACCCGGAGGAAACCCACGCGGACACGGGGAGAACATGCAAACTCCACACAGAAAGGCCCCCATCAGCCACTGGGCTTGAACCCAGAACCTTCTTGCTATGAGGTGGCAGTGCTAAACACTACACCACCATGCTGCCCTAATTTTAAGTTAAAATGTCAAAATACATAAAAAATACAAAAAGCCCCACATGGAATGTATGAAAATACATGTGAAGAAACAATTATTATTATTATGGGGTGACACGGTGGTGTAGTGGTTAGTTCTGTCACCTCACAGCAAGAAGGTCCGGGTTTGAGCCCCGTGGCCGGCGAGAGATAATGAGATAAGATAATAATAATAATGGACGACATTAATAACGACATGGACTCAAATGGAATTAAGTCGAAACGATAACACCCTTGACTTATGCTATCGCCTACTATCTAGTGAACGCCATTCCATGATTTGCTGAAAAGCTAAAAGTTGACAAAACCTCAATGGACTCAAACGTTCACAGAACAAGCAAGGGACAAAATGATTTGTACCTTCATGAGCTGCTGATAGGTCTTGTAGTTCCCATTTTTGACCACTAGGTGTAATAAGAGCTCATCTCATCTCATCTCATTATCTCTAGCCGCTTTATCCTTCTACAGGGTCGCAGGCAAGCTGGAGCCTATCCCAGCTGACTACGGGCGAAAGGCGGGGTACACCCTGGACAAGTCGCCAGGTCATTACAGGGCTGACACATAGACACAGACAACCATTCACACTCACATTCACACCTACGCTCAATTTAGAGTCACCAGTTAACCTAACCTGCATGTCTTTGGACTGTGGGGGAAACCGGAGCACCCGGAGGAAACCCACGCGGACACGGGGAGAACATGCAAACTCCGCACAGAAAGGCCCTCACCGGCCACGGGGCTCGAACCCGGACCTTCTTGCTGTGAGGCGACAGCGCTAACCACTACACCATGAGGTGTTTTTTTTTTTTTTAATAATTTGAATTAACCAACTGTACAATAGTAAGTAATACCAAAGATCAAAATAAAAATACAATCTAGAGTATACAAAGCTATGTAAGTAGTAATAGCGCCGTGCTGATGGTAGCCTGTTGCAGCAGCTATCAGTTTGTGTGGAGTTTTTAAGTGTTTTAAGTTGCGTTTTATGTTGCATTTATTGCATTACTCACGTCAGTCTAGTTGCCAAGATATTATGGATACTACAGTGGTGCTTGAAAGTTTGTGAACCCTTTAGAATTTTCTTTATTTCTGGATAAATATGACTGAAAACATCATCAAATTTTCACACAAGTCCTAAAAGTAGATAAAGAGAACCCAGTTAAACAAATGAGACAAAAATATTATACTTGGCCATTTATTTATTGAGGAAAATGATCCAGTATTACATATCTGTGAGTGGCAAAAGTATGTGAACCTTTGCTTGCAGTATCTGGTGTGACCCCCTTGTGCAGCAATAACTGCAACTAAATGTTTCCAGTAACTGCTGATTGGTCCTGCACACCGGCTTGGAGGAATTTTAGCCCGTTCCTCCGTACAGAACAGCTTCAACTCTGGGATGTTGGTGGGTTTCCTCACATGAACTGCTCACTTCAGGTCCTTCCACAACATTTCCATTGGATTAAGGTCAGGACTTTGACTTAGCCATTCCAAAACATTAACTTTATCCTTCTTTAACCATTCTTTGGTAGAATGACTTGTGTGCTTAGGGTCGTTGTCTTGCTGCATGACCCACCTTCTCTTGAGATTCAGTTCATGGACAGATGTCCTGACATTTTCCTTTAGAATTCGCTGGTATAATTCACAATTCATTGTTCCATCAATGATAGCAAGCCGTCCTGGCCCAGATGCAGCCAAACAGGCCCAAACCATGATACTACCACCACCATGTTTCACAGATGGGATAAGGTTCTTATGCTGGAATGCAGTGTTTTCCTTTCTCCAAACATAACGCTTCTCATTTAAACCAAAAAGTTCTATTTTGGTCTCATCTGTCCACAAAACATTTTTCCAGTAGCCTTCTGGCTTGTCCACGTGATCTTTAGCAAACTGCAGATGAACAGCAATGTTCTTTTTGGAGAGCAGTGGCTTTCTCCTTGCAACCCTGCCATGCACACCATTGGTGTTCAGTGTTCTCCTGATGGTGGACTCATGAACATTAACATTAGCCAATGTGAGAGAGGCCTTCAGTTGCTTAGAAGTTACCCTGGGGTCCTTTGTGACCTCACCGACTATTACACGCCTTGCTCTTGGAGTGATCTTTGTTGGTCAACCACTCCTGGGGAGGGTAACAATGGTCTTGAATTTCCTCCATTTGTACACAATCTGTCTGACTGTGGATTGGTGGAGTCTGAACTCTTTAGAGATGCACACAAGTCATTCTACCAAAGAATGGTTAAAGAAGAATAAAGTTCATGTTTTGGAATGGCTAAGTCAAAGTCCTGACCTTAATCCAATGGAAATGTTGTGGAAGGACCTGAAGTGAGCAGTTCATGTGAGGGAACCCACCAACATCCCAGAGTTGAAGCTGTTCTTTATGGAGGAATGGGGTAAAATTCCTCCAAGCCGGTGTGCAGGACCGATCAGCAGTTACTGGAAACATTTAGTTGCAGTTATTGCTGCTCAAGGGGGTCACACCAGATACTGAAAGCAAAGGTTCACATACTTTTGCCACTCACAGATATGTAATATTGGATCATTTTCCTCAATAAATAAATGGCCAAGTATAATATTTTTGTCTCATTTATTTAACTGGGTTCTCTTTATCTACTTTTAGGACTTGTTTGAAAATCTGATGATGTTTTGGGTCATATTTATGCAGAAATATAGAAAATTCTAAAGGGTTCACAAACTTTCAAGCACCACTGTAAGTGGCTGGTGCGACTTTTATACTTTTTCATTGTTTTTATAACTTACACTGAGTTGGGTCATGTCAACGCGAGCAGTATTGTTTACCTGCATGACCAGCTGATTGCGCTCTCCAAATCATCACTACTACTGGGATTAAGACATCAAATCCCCAAGGAGTTGAGAAGGAGAAGCCGGGGTGCAGGGCTGGTGTGTTACGAAGAGCCAGGAGAAGGCGATTTAAACCCTTTATTCCATCAATCATCATGGGGAATGTGAGGTCATTGGCGAACAAGACTGATGAGCTTGGGGCATTGATAAGAACACAGCAGGAGTACCGTGAATGCAGCCTTATGTGTTTTACCGAGACATGGCTGCAGGAGCATGTTCCGGACTCCAACATCTCTGTCCACAGCTTCTTCACGGTGAGAACTGACCGGGATTGCAGGCTAAGCGGTAAGAAGAAAGGAAGGGGGATTGCGGTGCTTGTGATGGTGTAATCCTGGCCATGTTACGATGATGGAGCGTGTCTGCAATCCGAACATCGAGCTGTTAGCAGTGGGATTGCGTCCGTTCTATTTGCCATGGGAGTTCACCTGTGTCATAGTGGTCATTGTTTACATTTCGCCTTCAGCTGACACCGACGTAGCATGTGACGTCATCAACTCTGTCAAGTCAAGTCAAGTTTATTTGTATAGCACTTTTAACAATAAACATTGTCGCAAAGCAGCTTTACAGAATTTGAACGACTTAAAACATGAGCTAATTTTATCCCTAATCTATCCCCAATGAGCAAGCCTGCGGCGACGGTGGCAAGGAAAAACTCCCTCAGACGACATGAGGAAGAAACCTCGAGAGGAACCAGACTCAAAAGGGAACCCGTCCTCATTTGGGCAACAACACACAGCATGACTATAACATTAACAGTTTTAACATGAAGACAGTTTCGTTGATGTTGTAACTCTTCATTGATGGAAACCTGAGTGCAAAACTGTTCATGACAACTGCAGTCCTAAAGTTAGCAAGTCAACTGTAGTCCTCAGCCATAAAAGCATTACTGTAAGAGTCCAGTGCGTCCTCCAGGTGTAACTTTCAACTGCCCTCATGGGGTCATCCTCCACAGGAGCGATGCGATAAGACTCCAACCAGACACAGGGCACCAGGATGGATCAAGCAGGTCTGAAGGGCAGAAGAGGTCAGCATCTCGATCCCAGGACCGACATGTTGTTAGGACTGGGGATTGTTTTGGCCTCTAGAGGCCGCTGTTATTGCTTTATCTTGTCATGTTTGTTTTGGCCTCTAGAGGCTGCCACTGTTTTCTGTGTTTTGTGTTTGTTTTGACAGCCTTTGTTTTCATGTGCTTTTGCCTCACCTGTTCCTTATTTCCTGCCCCGCCTAGTTCTAATTGCCCTGTGTATAAATACTTCCTCAGTTTGGTCCCTAGTCACGGAGTCTTTGTGCTGTTATGTTATCACCTGAGATCTCTGTTCCAAGTTCCTTGCCTTTGTGGTCTTTTGTACTTTGTTTTCTTGTGGACATTTTGGACTTTGTGTTTACCATTTTGGGATCTTCTGAGCATTTGGATTTTTGCCTTTTCTTATCTTTGGCTTTTTGTTTTGACTTTGAACTTTTGGATTTTTTATTTTTCTCGTATATCTTCTGAGCGTTTGGATTATACTTTTGTTTTTGCCTGGGATTTTGTATATTGTAAATAAACTGTTTTTTCTACTCTACTTTCGCCTCACTCCTCTGCACTTGAGTCATTCCCCTGGTTGCCTAGTGGGGGTTTGCTGGATCACTACACCAGCGACCCGGGTTCGATCTCCAGCAAAACCCTAACACATGTAACTCAGAGGGACAGATTGGGGGGAGGGAGAGAAAACAGGTTGTTAGGTATGTCCTAAAAATGACACAAGTATTAAGTCTGTGTGGTAGGCTCGCAGAGACGAGAGCCTTCACATCAGGCATAATACACAACAATGGCATGTTAATATGGTTAAAAAATATCATGACCTGCTCTGGCTGGATGCTTGATTGGGTGATGGGAGCACACTCCTCAGCAATGATGGGATGCAGATGGGACCCTTAGGGCTGGCCAAGACAATTCAGTTACATTTCACCGGGTCCGGGACATGCGACAGAATGTCTGGCGGCTGATTCCCTGCAGGCTACGATAGCCAGTCGAGGTCTCCACCCTCTCCACCAAAAGATTTCCTGTTGACTCCATGTAACTCAGAGGGACAGATTTGGGGGGAGGGGGGGAGAGAGAGGGAGAGGGAAAGAAAACACAGGTTGTTAGGTATGCCCAATGTCACCTGAATAATTAGGAAGAGTATACATATTGCACTGAGTACAAGCAGGGACTCCGGCAACTAACTATGACAGCATAACTAAAAGGGGAGAGCCAGAAGGTAACACAGGCATGAGGGAGCCCCGGGACATAAAGCAGCCAGCCACTACACCGTCAACAAACTCGAGTGAGCAAGCGAGTGGGGACTGACAGCATCCATACATCCCAGTTTACCAAAACACTCGATGTCTGAGGACCCTCCAGATCTACACCTTTACCTCATAAACACCATTAACAAAAGGCTTGACTAAACAGATATGTTTTCAGCCTAGACTTAAACGCTGAGACTGTGTCTGATTCCTGAACATTACTTGGAAGGCTGTTCCATAACAGTGGGGCTTTGTAAGAAAAGGCTCCGCCCCCTGATGCAGCCTTCACTATCCGAGGTACCAGCAGATAGCCTGCACCTTTTGATCTAAGTAGGCGTGGCGGGTCATAGAGGAGCAGAAGTTCACTCAGGTACTGTGGTGCGAGACCATTTAGTGCTTTAAAGGTCAATAGTAGTATTTTATAATCAATACGAAATTTGATTGGGAGCCAATGCAGTGTGGACAAGACAGGCGTGATGTGGTCACAAGGACTCTTGCTGCTGCATTTTGAACTAACTGGAGCTTGTTTATGCACTTATTGGAACATCCAGACAGTAAGGCATTACAATAATCCAACCTGGAGGTAACGAAAGCATGAACTAGTTTTTCCGTGTCATGTAGTGAC
Source organism: Neoarius graeffei (assembly GCF_027579695.1). Lineage (NCBI taxonomy): Eukaryota > Metazoa > Chordata > Actinopteri > Siluriformes > Ariidae > Neoarius > Neoarius graeffei. The sequence continues at coordinate 62,427,624 of NC_083588.1, read as the reverse complement.
ATTAAATTTCTTATCTTAGCAATATTTCTGAGATGAAAGAAAGCTATCCGGGTAATGTTATCAATGTGAGTTTCGAATGAATGTCATTGCCAGACTACTCACACAACATCCAAATGCATTCATAGCAATTTCAGGGGATTTTAATCATGCTTCTCTCTCTGCAACATGTCCAACGTTTAAACAATATGTGGATTGGCCCACCAGAGAAAATAAAACATTGGACTTATTATATGCAAATGTGAAGGATGCCTACAATTCTACTGCCCTTCCCCCCATGGGCAGATCCGATCACAATCTGGTCTTGCTCACCCCCACCTACATACCCATTGGACAGTGACAACCAGTGACCAAAAAGACTGTGCGGCCCTGGTCACCTGAAGCCATAGATCTTCTACAGGGGTGCTTTGAGGTCACAGATTGGAATGTGCTCTGTGAGCCCCATGGAAATGACATCGACTCCATGACTGACTGTATAACAGAGTACATCACCTTCTGTGTTGATAGCACAGTACCTGCAAAGACAGTGAGGTGCTTTGCCAACAATAAACCTTGGGTCACGAGTGACCTGAAAGGACTGCTTAATAAGAAAAAAAGAGCTTTCAAGGAGGGTGACCGAGAGACGCTCAGGAGTGTGCAGAGGGAGCTGAAGGTGCGGCTGAGAGAGAGCAAGGAGGCATACAGGAGGAAGCTGGAAAGCAAGATCCAGCAGAACAACATGCAAGACGTGTGGAGTGGGATGAGGAACATCACTGGGTTTAAGGTGAGGGGGAGTCAGGCTGAGGGTGGCTGCAACAGGGCCAGTGAAATGAACATGTTTTTCAACAGGTTCAGTGCGGGGCCCCTGTCTATCTTCCCCGCCTCCCCTAGCTCTACAGGCCCCACTTTCACACAGGGGCTTCCCTCGCATGCCACCTCAGCAAATAGGACTGCTGACACCCATTGCTCCCCCCCACACACCCCAGATTCCATCACCATAGCAGACAACGCTGCCCCCTCCTCCTCCTCCCTCTCCTCCTTTAGCCCTCCCACCTGTATGTCTGTCACCAGCAACCAGGTGAAAAGACAGCTGATAAAACTCCACCTGAACGAGGCTACAGGCCCAGATGGCATCAGCCCCAGGGTCCTGAAGTCCTGTGCAAACCAGCTGTGCTGAATTTTACAGCACCTGTTCAATCTTAGCCTTGGGCAGGGGAAGGTGCCTGTGCTGTGGAAGACATCCTGCCTTGTTCCAGTCCCAAAGAAGCTTGCTCCATCGGCCCTTAATGACTATAGACCGGTTGCCTTGACATCGCACATTATGAAGGTGCTGGAGAGACTGGTCTTGGCCCATCTAAGATCACAGGTGACCTCCTCCCTGGACCCCTTACGGTTTGCCTACTGTCCTAAGGTGGGGGTGGAGGATACCATCATTTACCTGCTCCAGAGAGCTGAATCTCACCTGGACAGATCAGGCAGCGCTGTGAGAATCATGTTTTTTTATTTCTCCAGTGCTTTTAACACAATCCAGCCTGTGCTGCTGGGTGAAAAGCTGCAGAGGATGCAGGTGGACACTGCCATTATCTCCTGGATTATGGGCTACCTCACAGATAGGCCACAGTTTGTGCAGCTTGGGGGCTGTGTGTCTGAGCGGGTAGTCAGCAGTACAGGAGCACCTCAGGGGACTGTTTTATCCCCCTTCCTCTTCAAACTCTACATCTTTATTCATTCAAAACCTTTATTCGTCACATGCACACTTCAAGTACAGTGAAATTCATCCTCTGCATTTAACCTGGTGATGGAAGTAAAGTCGCTCAGGCTGCAGAACGCTGAGAAGGACCGGCGTCTCACCCACCTGGAAAGCAGAGTTGCTGAATTAGAACAGTACACCAGGATGAACGATGTCATCATCACTGGGATTCAGATTAAACCCCGGTCATATGCAAAAGCAGTGACAAGGGAGGGAGAATCTGATGAACTGGGCAGCAACTCTGTGGAGCAACAAGTGTCAGCATTCCTACATTCGAAGGGAATCGATATTGATTGCAACAACGTCGAGGCCTGCCACATTCTACCCAGGAGGGACAAGGAGAACACCGCCATCATCATGAGATTCATCAGCCAGAAACATAAAGCGACATTGCTGAAACAAGGAAGGAAACTGAAAGGAACAAATGTCTACATCAACGAGCACCTGACAAAACGCAATGCTGACATCGCCAGAAAAGCACGACATCTGAAGAAAGAAAATAAAATTCAATCTACATGGATCACCAACTGCAAAGTATTCATTAAGCTGAACAGTACACCGGAGGAAGCGAGAGTTCTGGTCATACAGAACATCGAGGACTTGGACAAATACCAGTGATGGCTATCGGGACTGTATGGTAATCAATACCGACGTGACACTACACCAAACTCAACCATGACACACACCGAAATAACTCTTTCATCCATTACCTGGAACACTACTTGGCTCATGCAAATGCTTGTTGATTATGAAAACCTGGAACTGAAACCACATGAATTCACTGACCATAAACTATTGGATACAGAAAATGACAGACCCGGACAATAACTTTTTTTCAACCATTAATGACAATTGCCACTATTACACAGAGGAACAGTCCAATCAGTCCACTAAGGCTGTGGGAAAATTATTAATAATACACTTCAACAGCAGAAGCATGTACGCTAACTTCAAACACATCAAGAAATACTTAAGTTAGTTTACTCATCCATTCAGCATAATTGCCATATCGGAGACCTGGATTGACCTGGAGAAAGGAGTGGATTTCGAACTGGCTGGATATGAATTTAATTCTATAAACAGGAAAAATAAAGGTGGAGGAGGAGTGGCGGTGTATGTGGACTGTAATTTGAATTATAAATTAATAGATGGCATGACAACGGTGATTGATAACTTATTAGAATGTTTAACAATCGAAATTAATATTGAAAAAAGTAGAAACGTATTAATTAGCTGTATATATAGAGCGCCAGAAACTAGTATAGAGGTGTTTAAGGACTGGGTAGAAAAGACGTTTACAGTAGATAATAAAAAAGTTATCTTCATTTGTGGGGATACTAATATTGATCTGTTGAACCCTAATAAGCACAGTATGACTGAGGAATTTATTAATACCATGTACAGTACGAGTCTCCACCCAAAAATTACCAGACCCACCAGAATTACTGACCATAGTGCTACCTTAATAGATAATATATTTACCAATGAGATAGATAATAACATCATAAGTGGAATATTAATCAATGATATTAGTGATCATCTACCAGTTTTTACAATTTATGACTGTAATCATAAGAGAAATGTGACAGACCATAAACTTAAGTAAAGAAGAGTTAGGACTGAGGAAGCCACGTTTGCATTAAATAATGATTTATTAATGCAAGACTGGGAATCAGTTTATATAGAGAATAGCATTGATAGAGCATATGATAACGTTTTAAGTATATTCAAATGATTATATGATAACAATTGCCCACTGAAGCAATATAGTACAAAACATAACTATAATGACCAACCTTGGATTACTAAGGGATTACAAAATGCCTGTAAGAAGAAAAACACTCTATATAGAGAATTTATTAAATTAAGAACCAAAGAGGCAGAAAATAAATATAAAAAATATAAAAACAAGTTAACGAGTATCATAAGGAGATGTAAGAAGGATTATTATGGTAAATTAATATATAATAGCAAAAATAATATTAAAGGAATATGGAATATATTAAATAGTATTATTAAAGATGGCTCTGGACAAATACATTACCCTAAATACTTTAATGACAAAGGTATTGAAAATTATAACATGGATGTAGTTGCTAATAGTTTTAATAATTTTTTTGTTAATGTTGGACCAAGATTAGCTCAAAATATCTCTGATCTGGTAACAAATGATGATTGTATAGATAATATTATAAAGAGGAATTCTTGTTCTATGTTTCTTACACCAGTAGATGAGAGGGAAATTATTGATATAGTTAATAAATGTAGTAATAAAATATCCACAGATTGTAATGATATTGATATGAAACTAGTGAAAACTATTATTAGGAGGATTTCTAAACCATTAACATATATCTGTAACTTGTCATTTCAAACCAGTACATTTCCAAGCAATATGAAAATAGCAAAAGTAATTCCATTGTATAAATCTGGGGACAAACACAACTTCACAAATTACAGACCTGTTTCTTTACTTCCTCAATTCTCCAAAATTCTTGAAAAACTATTCAATAACAGATTAGATAAATTCACTGAAAAATACAAACTACTCAGTGATAGTCAATATGGATTTAGAGCAAATAGATCAACAGAGATGGCACTAATGGAATCAACTGAAGAAATCAGTAACTCTATAGATGATAAGAAATATGTCGCTGGAATATTTATTGATCTTCAAAAAGCTTTTGATACTATTAATCATGATATATTAATTAATAAGATGGAACAATATGGGATAAGGGGAGTTGTATTAAATTGGATAAGAAGTTATTTGAGCAACAGGACACAATTTGTGAAGTTGGGTGACTCTGTCTCAACTTGTTTGAATATTGATTGTGGTGTCCCTCAGGGGTCAGTATTGGGTCCTAAACTGTTTATTCTTGATATAAATGATATGTGCAATGTCTCAAAGATATTTAAGATGGTATTATTTGCAGATGACACAAATATGTTTTGTTCTGGAACAAATTTACATGAGTTAGAAAACATAATCTCTTCAGAATTGTACAGGTTAAAAAGTTGGTTTGATCTAAATAAATTATCATTAAATTAGATTAGATTAGATTCACTTTATTGATC